>NC_067461.1:87068-342068 GCF_025434085.1 Hippocampus zosterae | reverse complement strand
TTGCGGACCAACCTTCGGCGGGCCGCACTAAAAAGACCAACGGGCCGGATTAGGCCCGCGGGCCTTAGTTTACTCGCAACGACATCAAGCTCATCGCCGTCACCGCAGAAGCCGCCAAGCGCCGGAAAACATTTGGCTAGCGTTAGCGTCATCTCCGTTTAGCTCCGGCTCTGCCTGCTCCCGCGTTTCGTTCTCGTTTCCCGCATCCCGCCGCTACACATCGCCCACTTGCAACCGCTCTCGGCCTGGACGCGTTTACACCGGCGTGACCGAAACGCTTCCATGTTGAGTTTCGCCCAGTGTGCCCGTTTGTATTTAGTCTTTTTTTTTCAAATTTGGGTTGAAACTCTCCTTTGACGTGACATCATGCAGCGTTTTGAAATAGATGCCGCCCACATCTGCCGCCCACGGCCATGTTTTTTTTTTTTTTGCAATTCTGGCAGAATGTCGGGAGCTGGCGTCGGCTCGCTTTCATGAAAACTGTGATGGCTCTCAAGTCGCTTTGCCCCGTTTTGTTTCTCAGGTCGGCCTCGTGACCGCATCCTAAACTAATTTGGCCTCCACCGACGAGCGCATGCTAATGATGTTTACCATGGCCCCAAAATCAATCCATCAATCAAATGAGGTCATTAAAGCCCAAAACACTCGGCGCTGGATTTTTCCCTTCTTCAACAAAGACTTTTGGGATTGGCGTCCCGCGTCTTGCGTTTTATTTTGAGCGAGCGACACAACAACTGTTATTTTTTTGCGCGCTAAATGCCGACGGGCGCCCGGCTCGGATTTTCTTGGTCGAATGTTCTCGAATGAGTCCTTTCCTTGTCCATCTTGCGATCTTTGCGATCTCGAGCGGCCGGCCGCTAGGAGAACTCTCCGATTGGTCGTGATCGCGACCAATCGGAGGAGGGGAAAAAAATGCTATGGTCACGTTACATTGGGCCTTTCAAATCACGTTTTCCTTTCATTTGCCATTCTTTGATGTGGTCCAATTAAGCCACTAACTTTTTTTTTTTTTTCCTGCGCTCCGTTTAAAAAGCACGCTCTTATTTTGCGTTCGTACGAGTGTCGTTCCCATTCAAAGGTCGCTTCTTCCTGCTTTGCGCGGCGTCAATCTTCGCTCAACAAATGGCCTTTGTTGAGCCTTGATGCTCTCCCAGCGCGACTTTTTTTTTTCTCTGTGACGACCAAGTTTCATGAAGTCCCCCCCCTTTCTCCCCATAACGATGACCTCAGGGGGTGGGGGGCAGCAGACCGCTCACTGCTCTATTCCCAGATTAATGCGGTGAGAGGCAATAAAGAGGAAAGAGTTGAAAAAAGATGTTGGCGAGAGAGAGAGAGAAGAAGGAAAGATGCCACTACAAGCGAGTGGGAAAGAGCACAAAAAGTAAAAAAAATCTCTCAGCCATAATCTTCACTCAGCCTGGAGAGGCTTTGCCAAACTGACCGCACACACACTCACACACCCCCACAGCTGCGTGGGCTATGTTTAAGACGGAGTGAAAATCAATGTGAGCGCTGCCACTATGCATAATAATGAGAAAGGCGTGCTGCTTGAGTGTGTTTGCGAGCGACACTTGGACTTCTGTGTGTGTGTGTGTGTGTGTGTGCGCGCGCTTGTTTGTATTTTCAGTGTAGGTGTTTATGTGTGTGTGTGGTCTAATCCTAGCTAAATCCATTAATGTGTGTCCGACTGTGATAGCCAGTTGACGCTTGATTGTCATATCAGCCCTTACGGCGGACCCACGCGTGTGTGTGTGTGTGTTTATGTGTATAAGGATAAACCGGGCCTCTCCAATTCCACCAGGGAACGTCAGGCTTGAACAAAAAGCACTCTGTAAAAAATGTGCGCACGCACACACACGATATCTGGTGCGGCAACAACAAGAAGAAGAACCCGAGCAAGAAAACAGTATCGGCCAAATAATTGCCAAGGGACGACAATGATGGCGAGCGGATATTGGCGACAAATAGAGTTCACGAGAAAACAATCCCCACCAATGGCTCCAAATACTGGCGAGAAAAGAAAGGCAGCAAAAGCACCATTCCTGCTATCGTTGTCGATAGCGGGAATCGATACGGCTTCATTTGAAGGTACCGATACCGGCCGCAGAGTGGCGGTAGTCGTTACGGCGAGAGTCGTTTTCAAGAGGTAGTAAGCTGCGAAGTTAGCTTCAAAGTTGATTGATAGCTTCAAAGTTAGCTTGGAAGTTAGCTTCAAAGTTAGCTTCAAAGTTAGCGTCAAAGTTAGCGTCAAAGTTAGCGTCAAAGTTAGCTTCAAAGTTGTCGATAGCGAGAATCGATACGGCTTCATTTGAAGGTACCGATACCGGCCGCAGAGTAGCGGTAGTCGTTACGGCGAGAGTCGTTTTCAAGAGGCAGAAGCTGCGAAGTTAGCTTCAAAGTTGATTGATAGCTTCGAAGATAGCTTCAAAGTTAGCTTCGAAGTTAGCTTCAAAGTTAGCTTCAAAGTTAGCTTCAAAGTTAGCTTCAAAGTTAGCTTCAAAGTTAGCTTCAAAGTTAGCTTCAAAGTTGTCGATAGCGAGAATCGATCCCGGCTTCATTTGAAGGTACCGATACCGGCCGCAGAGTGGCGGTAGTCGTTACGGCGAGAGTCGTTTTCAAGAGGCAGTAGCTGCGAAGTTAGCTTCAAAGTTGATTGATAGCTTCGAAGTTAGCTTCGAAATTAGCTTCGAAGTTAGCTTCGAAATTAGCTTCGAAGTTAGCTTCAAAGTTAGCTTCAAAGTTAGCTTCAAAGTTAGCTTCAAAGTTAGCTTCAAAGTTAGCTTCAAAGTTAGCTTCGAAGTTAGCTTCAAAGTTAGCTTCAAAGTTGTCGATAGCGGTAATCGATCCCGGCTTCATTTGAAGGTACCGATACCGGCCGCAGAGTAGCGGTAGTCGTTACGGCGAGAGTCATTTTCAAAAAGCAGTAGCTGCAAAGTTAGCTTCAAAGTTGATTGATAGCTTCGAAGTAGGCTTCAAAGTTAGCGTCAAAGTTAGCGTCAAAGTTAGCGTCAAAGTTAGCTTCAAAGTTAGCTTCAAAGTTAGCGTCAAAGTTAGCTTCAAAGTTAGCTTCAAAGTTAGCTTCAAAGTTGATTGAAAGGGACAGAAGCCTTTCATGAGCGGACCCCCAACGCGTAGCCGCTGTGCCTTCGTCTACCCCGAAAGGGGTTCCTCGCATTTTCTTAAAGCGGGCCCGACCGAGGTGCCGTGCGGCCGGTCAGGGCGACGAGACGATGACGAAGTTGCTGTTCCTGCATAATGACTTCTTGCCGCACTCTCTTCTCTTTTCTTTTCTTTTCATTTCCTCTCGTCTCTCCTCATTAGGTTTTATCTCTTTGTCACTTCCGCGTTGCTCCTGTTCAGACGCGCCGGTACAAACGAGCCGCGAAATGCTCGCCGTTAAGCTCCGCTCGCAAATGTCGGAGCGCGCCTGTATTTATGAGCGCGTGCGACTTTTATTCGGAAGAGCATTTAAGGTCTCGGCCAGATGCGGACGCGTTACCGTCGTCTAACAGGAGGAGGAAAGAAGACGTGGTCGTGCGCTTCTCCACTAAAGAGGACCAGTGTGCTTGTTTCAAGCTCTTCTTTTTTTTTTTCTTCCGTTACTCGCAGTTAAAGTTAAAGTGTAAAAGTTTTTTTTCCAGTACTCCCATTTATTTTGACGTTTTCGGGCCAGCACATCGAGTGCCAAACATCATCCGCAGGTGACCGGAAAAAAAAAAAAAAAGCAGCGATGCCACCGAAATGATCAACAAACCGAGCTGCAGCGGCACTCGCTCACACAGGCACAGACCCAATTTCATTTCCCCCCAACCCCCCCCCCCCCCCCCCCCCACGCCTCTCTCGGTTTAATATACTTCTCGCAGCATGACATTCTTGTGCACACATAATCCCACACTGATCTTGCGGCTGAAAATATGTGTCGCGCACGAGGTACAAGTGCACTTGTGGAGGCGCATCGCCTAGAAAGAAAAAAGCGGCTCCTTCCCGCAGTACAATTTCTTTTCTGTCCGGTTTTACAGCTCCGTATTTGGCACGCACGTGCATATTCCCGGCACGGGGGTGGGGGCGCAGGAACAGCTTTGCTGGCCATATGCTCCCCAAGGTTGACACACTTCCCCCTAGTGGACGTTTGCATCGCGTTTTGACTTTCACATTTTGACTCTCGGCTGCCCGTTCCAAAGCTCCGCGCCGGCTTTCTCTCATTTGGGTTGCGACACTGAGCCGGCCAATCACAGGACACGATACATGCATGTCACCTCGATTTTTTTCTGAAAAGGGGTACGACCACCGCAGCGTCAATGCTAGCTGCGTTAGCTTGTACGTGACGAGTCGCGTCGTGTGTTGACCGTTCGGGCAAAGTTGTTTGAGAAATGCACAAGTTGTCATTCTCTTAGTTTGATGTTGACTTGAACTTAAGATGGGAGTGGCATGAAATATTTTTGAAGACTTGCTCGGTTTTTGCCCAACTTCGACTTGCTTTGAAATGAATCAAGTTCAGTCAAGTTGGCGCTCGCAAGTCAGAGCAAAAATGAGGGTGAGCGTAAAAAAAAAATAAAATAAAAAACTCAAACGCATAATGTGTGCGGGTCACTCGTATCTCAAGGCACCCCCCCCCCCCTGCCCCCTATACATATATAAAATGGATCTGGTGGTGGAAACCGTGCAATCGTGCTGCCGTGCGTGCACCACGCAGCTGCCTGAAGATTTTGGAGTCTCGCAGAATCCAAAGCGGAATATTCTCGTTTCATGACATCTGACAAGTGCTAGCGGCGAGACGTGTGGGTTTGAAGTCAACTCCACGGGTGGCTAATTGCCTATAAAACATTTTCGTTCCTTTATCCTGATCCCGATTTTTGTTTTCTGGCACCGGTGCTCGGCGCATCAAAGTGCACCACAAGAAAAGACGAGCGAGTTATTAGACAAGGTCGAGACATCCGACAAGGTGGGAATGTTTGGAGTCAGCATTCAAGTCACTTTGGATCAGAACTCTTGCAGGAACTTTGTTGCGATGGATTTCGCAAGAGCACGTGACACAATAGCATGGCGGCTAACCGGACCGGCCCGCCAGCAGTCCACACCCGTCTCCCGTTGAAAGCTTGTGGCGAAAGCTTCAACAATTCAGCTCCCAAAACGTCAATGAAACCCGCCCCCGTCCCTGCGTTTTGGGAACATGTTGCGGCCATTTTTTTTTCAAAGCTCCTACTCATTTGCGAAAAATCGAGTGATCACACTTTTGAAAGGTGAACGATTTTAAATGTCGGTGCAACGCGATTTGCAAATCACTGTATTCCGTTTTGATTTTGCCTCCGCGTTCAGAAGGTCGTCGCAATTGGTTTTGTCGGTGTTGGGGGAAAGCCTGCCCAAAGTGAGTTTGAATCGAGGCGAGGACTCGAATGGACGCAAGCGGCTAATGCGGCCATCGGAACGGCGTGGTGCTTAAGCGGGAATCATGCAAATGGGATGCTTGCGTTTCTAATTGACGGATGGCTTCATTTTGCCGCTTTCATACAATCACGCCACATAAGTCCTGCCTTAATGTTGCTCCGTCCCACCCAATAATGCCACATAAGTCAGGATTTAATGGAATTATAGTGGCTCACAGGGCGGGGGGGGGGGGGGGGGCACTTTCCTGCCATAACGGAGGCAGGACGGCGGCAAATTTGCTGCTTTGTCTCCTGTCTGTCGCCATCCGAGCGAGCCGGTGATGACATTCCACGGTCACCGTTCGTAAGGGGAAGCAAACTTTTGCGCTGGCGGGAACTTTTGAAGTTAAAATGGCGAAATTGTTGATTCGCATTTTTCATTGCCACAAAAAAAACGTGTGAGTTATGATGCCACCCGTGGCGGGCCGTGCATTTCAACCGTAGGCCTTCAGTGACGTCACATAAACACAAAATAGGCTCGTCAGGCAGCACTTCATTTCAAGAGCACTTAAAACCATCAAGTCTGCATTCACAATTAAGAGCAGGAAACGGCATTTACAGATATTGTCAAAAAATAAAACGATGATTTAAAAATACTAAAGAAAATAGCACCCAAATGACGCTGTGCGATCATAAACAGTAAATTGAGCAATGTCACAGTTTCATATAAGACACCAAAACACACAATAACAAAACAAACTATTCTTTCAAAATAAAATGAACAGATCGTTTGCGTTTTGAGAATAGGCTATACAACGGCAAATAACCGAAAATGTTGAGCAGCTGAGATAAAATACAATTCATTGACTCACCAATGTTGTGCCTGTGAGCCACTGAGCTGCAGATCTACATGAGTGTCCCCAAACGTTTTAAAACGCGCCGTCGCTCGTAAAAGTGGCCAGCCGTGCTCTGATGTTTCCTTGCCGCCTTGGTAAAACAACTTCAATTGGTAAATCCAGTGGAAGGTCCGTCTTGAAAATTGTTTGGAAAGTAGTCCTGCAACCAGTTCAACGTCTCCTCCGTCGGCCATTTTGGCTCAAAATGCAGCAACAGCTCCCTCCCTCTGGCAGGCGCTCATCCAATCACCGAACGCGGCACGTCCTCAAGTGTCGACGTCAGGCCTTCTCGCTGGCCCCGGTGTGCAGACTCGTGATTTGATTGGCTAATTCAAACTGACTGTGCCCGCTCTGTTTAATCTGAAGGCCCCGAGCAAGTTTAATTTACCTGGCAACATCAGCTATCTGAAATATGATTGGTTAAAAACTCCATCATAATAAATAAGTTATTTATCGAGTGGCTTTCAATGTTATTGAAAATAAGCCACTCGACTAAGTGGAAATAATTTGACGTAAAGAATACAGAGAATAATTTTGTTGACATATTTATGAAAATAAAATAACATCAATTAATGTTCAGGGGCGGCCCGGTAGTCCAGTGGTTAGCACGTCGGCTTCGCAGTGCAGATGTACCGGGTTCGATTCCAGCTCCGGCCTCCCTGTGTGGAGTTTGCATGTTCTCCCCGGGGCTGCGTGGCTTTTCTCCGGGTGCTCCGGTTTCCTCCCACATTCCAAAAACATGCGTGGCAGGCTGATTGAACACTCTAAATTGTCCCGAGGTGTGAGTGTGAGCGCGGATGGTTGTTCGTCTCTGTGTGCCCTGTGATTGGCTGGCAACCGATTCAGGGTGTCCCCCGCCTACTGCCCGGAGACGGCTGGGATAGGCTCCAGCACCCTCCGCGACCCTAGTGAGGATCAAGCGGTTCGGAACATGAATGAATGAATGAATGTTCATGTTTAGGCCAGCAGAGAAGGCCTTGATGGCCCTGACGGAACGCCACTGGGTGCCACGTAGATGGAGGGGTTCACCGTTTTGGGGTCCGCCAAAAGTCCAGCTTCACCCTTGCACCTCGTTGCAACAATTTTTGAATGTGTTTGTGCTTCTCTCAAAATTTCAACGTGCGTTCCTAATTCGGGACGGGAGGAAAACTTGATTGTCACTATTGGAGCAACCATGAGCGGAGCCGATGGTAAAAAGTCAAGTCGGCGATCCAAAAGCACCTGTTCTACCACACGCGAGGGGGGGGCACTTTTTGTCCACGTTTGGAAACGCATCCGGTGACCGCGTGCAAATCACGACTTTGCGCCGTCGTCGGTTGACTGTCAGCTGTTGCTTCTTGGTTTTGTTTTGTTGTTTTTTTTAATCCAAATGTGTGAGTCACCGTCCTTGCAACGTGACTTTTTTTTACTCTTCGTGTTTTTTTTTCTTTTCCACCACCAGAAAAGCATCCACACGACTCAACACGTGCACACAAGAAGACGTGACTTGACGCGCGTGTTCGTAACGTTGTTTTGTGTGTGTGTGTGTGTGTGTGTGTGTGTGTGTGCGCGCGCAGGATGAGGGCGCCTCCAGCAACCTGTACTGCGAGCTGTGCGACAAACAATATGTGCGCCAGCAGCAGTTTGACAACCACAACAACTCCTACGACCATCACCACAAGCAGGTGAGCGAGAGCGAGCGAGTGGGCCGCCTTCCGCCGCCTCCGCGGGTCTTTTGTTCCACGCCGGAGACACAAAAGGCGCTTTGGGACGCCGTGCGAATGGAGCACTTAACACACCTTGAAGTTGGGACTTTTCTCCCATCTTTTATTCATTCATTCATTCATTCATTCATTCATTCATTCATTCATTCATTCATTCATTCATTCATTCATCTTCCGAGCCGCTTGATCCTCACTAGGGTCGCGGGGGGTGCTGGAGCCTATCCCATCCGTCTTCGGGCAGTAGGCAGGGGACACCCTGAATCGGTTGCCAGCCAATCGCAGGGCACACAGACACAGACAACCATCCACGCCCACATTCAAACCTAGGGACAATTTAGAGCGTTCAATCAGCCTGCCACGCATGCTTTTGGAATGTGGGAGGAAACCGGAGCACCCGGAGAAAAGCCACGCAGGCCCGGGGAGAACATGCAAACTCCACACAGGGAGGCCGGAGCTGGAATCGAACCCGGTACCTCTGCACTGTGAAGCCGACGTGCTAACCACTATATACAGTATATATATAAAGAAAGAGTTTGTCCTCCCCTTCCGCCCGGCTTTTCTCCGGGTACTCCGCTTTCCTTCCCACATTCCCTAAACATGCACGGCAGGCCGCCCGAACATTCTAAATTGTCCCTACGTGTGATTGTGAGCGCGGATGGTCGTTGGTCTATGCGTGCCCTGCGATTGGCTGGGTGGACCGGTTCAGGGTGTCCTTCGCCTACTGTCCGAAGATGGCCAGGATAGGCTCCGGCACGCCCCGCGACCCCCTCCTGAGGATCAAGCGCATCGGAAAATGGATGATGGATATTTTTGAATGATGTATGAAAAAAAAAAAAAATCAAGCTTCTCAAATTTATTAGGATTGGCTGCATGATTTATTGAAATTGTAGACTGAAAACATATCGGTCAGTCCGTGAAGATTTGATTTGAAAGACTAAAATGAAAACGAACGTTAAATGATGATTTTAAAAGTCATCGTGACATCAGAAGACGAAAGAAGCTTTGACTCTAAATACGCGTTGTGTGTCGGTGAGCGTTAATGTTTGACATAAATAAAAATGTATATTAAATATATCCATTTTTTTAAATTGCTGTTTTTATTCTGGGGCCGTATGACGGAGCGCATGTTCTTGTGGCTGGCGTGATTATTTGTCGCTATCTCGGCGCCGCAGAGCGCTCCTGGCTGGAATTAAAGCGGACTTCACTAAAGGCGACGCTTGAGCGCGCACGCGCGCGCGTACTTCGAAAGCTTTGCCGTTGATAAACAACCGCACACAACTCAAATATTGACACGCTTCTTCTTTCCACCCGCTGATAGACTTCTCCTCCCTCTCTCTCACACCCCAACAAACTGTCGACAGGCACGCTATCCCTCACGCGCGCTAACACGACGGCCACGCGCAAGCTAACGCGCGCGCGCCCTCCATCCGCACAAAGTATAACTCCCCCAAAAACTTGTTACTTTCCATTTGTTCTCCGCTGCCGATCGGACGTCGTTTCAGCGTCTGAAGGAGCTGAAGCAGCGCGAGTTCCACCGGGCGGCGGCCTGCCGGAGGCAAAGGGAAGAGCGGCGGGATGAGCGGCTGCTGCGCAAGAGGCTGCGGCATCGCTCGCGGGGCGAGGACAAAGCCGACCGGCGCCGGTGAGCGGGACGTGCGCCGGCCTTTTCCCATTCCCCGGTGGAAATAAGAAGCTGAAAAAACACAAGGCTTGTATTCGTGAACATTTGTAGGATTCATTGATTTATTTCTCACCCCGCCCCCTTTCCCGTTAGCGCCTCGGGTTCGGGCCCCATGTTCCGCTCCACCACCGTGGCGGTGGAGCCGGCGAGCGGCACGGAGAAGGACGGCAGCTGCGGCGCGGGCGCTCCGGGGCCAGGTAAGGAGATCCTCAAGACTTGACGAAGGCCGTCCAGGCAGGAGGGGCCACGTTGCTCGATCCTCGGGCCTGAAATCAAATCCTCCCCCCTCTCATCTTGATTTTGCTTTGCCTTTTTCGGGGAGATGTCCACGTAAGCTCTCTCTCGTCATCCTCGTCTTGTTCTTCTTCTCCCTCGCAGATCCTCAGAGTCTCAACGACCCGTCCCAACGACGCAACGCAAACAACGTCACGCCGGGCGACGTCACCCCGGAAAACGGCGCCTTTCGCAAGATCCCTTGGGCGACGGCTTTCTTCAGCGACGCCATACGAGCCAACGACAACGACGTCGACGACGACGACCAGCCGGCTAACGGTGAAAACAAAGCCTTTGCCGCCAACAGGGGGCGCCCCGTTTGCTTCTCGCTGCCCAAGAGGAGCTGCGTTCTCCTGCACCGGGCGGCCGCCGTCTTTATCCAAGCCGGGCGGAGCTCGCGGGACAGCGAAAGCGCAACGCCGGATGAGAAGCAGATCTCCTCGGCGCCGTGCGTCCGCGCTCGGACCCGAGAACTGGATGACAAGCTGAAAGGCCTCCTGTCTTTATGCGAGCGGCGGCGTGGGACCGGAGACCAAGTTCACGGCGGAGGCAGGACGGCAGCCCAAGATGGAAGCGGGAGTCGGCTCGGAGCCAAAGTGAGCGGAAATCAAGACCTCGAAGTGATCGACGGCCGGCTTACCGCAGCTCAAAGTTCCACGGGAGACCAAAGCAAGGAAGGGGGTAGGACGACAGCCCAGGACGGTCGTCAAAGTCCAACCGGCCAGTCAAGCGGGGGAAGTGGGACTTGGGCTGAAGACCGAAGTAGAACTGATGGCGAGTGTGGGCCAGGAGCTCGTACCAGAGCCCCGAGCTGTGCTCAGACCGCCACCGAAACTGAAGTCACCCCAGGTGGTGATGGAAGCGAGACCGGAGTCCGACTTGTGGGTCCGAGCGCCACGGGACCTCGAATCAGTCGAGGGACTGCGAGCGCTGCCCACTTGACCGGCGACCGGGACCTCGGCGGAACGGGAGCCGCACCGTTTCATGGGGTCAGCGCAAGAGTCATCCAAGAGGGCGGCGCCATCGGGACCGGAGCCGCTGCCGAGAACGCAACTTGGCAGAGTGGGGGAGCGCTTGAAATCATGCTAAGGTGCACCGCTCGAGATCAAGATGGAGCTGGAGTCGCCGTCGGAAGTGTGACCGGAGCTGAAGGTTGCTGGCAAAATGAGACAGGAACCCAGAAGGGAGGCGCATGCGGGCCCGGAACCGGTGCCGAGAATGGAACTGAAAGTCTAAGAAGTGGGACCGGGAGCCGAGCGACCGCCGCCGGTCATCGCGCGCCCATTGGGGATCCGCCGCCACCGCTGCCTTTCAAGTGTCAAAGTCCCGCCTTTGAAACCTCCGACAAAGCGGACTTCGCCCAACTGCGACATTTTTCCGCATTGCTCCAAAAAGCAAAATGCGAGAAGCAAGCCCGAGACTGGAGTCCGACACAAACCCCGACGTGGCCCGCGGGTCGGCCCTCGCGACCCTTTTGTCCCGTCCTGAGCCGCGACGGCAGCCGCGTCCTGCCGTGGCCCTCGGAGATGCTCCGCCGCACCCGGACCTCGCCCTCGCTTTCCTACAGCGTCAACCCGCTGCTATACGACTTCCGAGCGCACGCGCGCGGCCGCGGGCGAGCGCCCGCCGGGATAAAGTCGGCGGTGATCAAACGAGTCGGCCGCCAACGCGAGCGGGAACGCGGCGGGGCCGAGTCGGATGAAAGCCGGGATGAGAATCGAGGAGGACAGGCGGGAAATCCCCTTCAAGCGGCGGGGCGGGGCGTAGCTGGCAAAGCGGGCGCCGCATTTACGCACGCCCACGCTTCCAAATCTAGCCGTGCTAGTGGGAGGAGGAGGAGGAAGAGGAGGAAGAGGAAGCGGGGGAGAAGGAAAAGCGCAGAGGAGACCAGCGGGAAAGGGCAAAGGGCCAGCGGGATAAGTCGGCTGGCGGCACGCCAAAAAAGGCGGCGGCCCGAGGACGAGGAACGCATCGTCCGGAACGACGCGCCATTATGTCGCCTTCCCGCAAAGCGGCGTAATCGCTCCGAGCGGGCCAACGCGGGCGCCGGCTCGCAATCATCCTCCGGGCGGGGTCCCGCGCTCACAAAGATCCTCTGCGGGGGCGCCATTAGCCCCAATCCCCGGACGCCGCGCTGTCCCGAAATTACCGCCCCCCCCGCCGGCACAGACGCCCGCAAACACGGAGATGGACGCGAGCGCAGCCCGCAAGATGACGCCCGCGGGAAGCCGACGGAGATAAAAGCTCGGGAGGCCAGCGCGTGCCAGCCCGCAATGAGCGTTGCTTCGCCCCCCCGCCGAGACGCGGGACCGATTGGCTCCTGCGACGCGCAAAAGCAAGAAAGCACGCACGTGACAGGCCGCCGCAAGAGGAAGTGGACGGAGCGTCTGCAAAGCGCAAAGAAACGCAAAGCGGGACCGAGACGAAGCGCTTTGGGGAGAACTTTGGACTCGACAGAAATGAGCGAAGGGAGCGGCGAGGAGACGCGTCCGAGCCACTTCTCGCCCGACGGGATAGATTCCGCACATCGGGACAACGCCCTCGACGTCGCGGTCGTCGACACGCCTTTCGAAGACGCCGCTCATGATGACCACGGTGTCCGACGCGGCAGCGAGGGGACGTGTCCGAGCCACTTCTCGCCTGACGGGACAGATTCCGCACGTCGGGACAACGCCCTCGACGCCGCGGTCGTCAACACGCCTTCCAAAGATGCCGCTCGTGACGACCACGTCAGCGAGGGGACGCGTCCGAGCCACTTCTCGCCCGACGGGACAGATTCCGGACGTCAGGACATCGCCCTCGACGCCACGGTCGTCGACACGCCTTCCGAAGACGCCGCTCGTGATGACCTCGGCGTCCAACACGGCAGCGAGGGGACAAGTCCGAGCCACTTCTTGCCCGACGGTACGGTCAAAGTGTGTCATGTTGCCAACGCCAGCGTCGTCCATTCTGTCGACAGCAAAGTCGTAGAGGCGCCGGCCGAGGACGTCATCGAACATGGACACGGCAGCGAGGCGACCGGTCCGGGCCACTCGTCGCCCGATGCTCACGAAACAAGGCCGCCATGCCGCCTCGATGTCATGACGGAGCGCTTTTGTCCCGCTCGGGCGGCACCTCACGGCTGCCGTCGATGTCATCCACGCATCCAAAGAGTAGACTCTCCCCACGCTGAACTCATTGACGCGGACGCCCCCGTTTCAGACCCCGAACCGCCTCCGAGTGACGGCGTTCCGCATCGCGGGAAGGACAAGACGTGGGCCGCGTGCTCGGCGAACGAAGAGCACGCGGGCAGGAAACGTCAACGGGGCGGGTCGGCGGAACCCGCCTCCCCGGGGAAGAGGCCCCGTTTCTCCCTGGGCCTCCCCCCAGGCCGCCTCCCGCTGGGGGCTCCTCTCCTCCTGCCTCCGCCTTCGTCCTTCTCCTTCCGCCGCGGCATCATCCAGCACCATCTCTCCGTGGTGGCCCCGCCCCTCCCGCTCCCGTCTTACCGGCACTTGCTGCCGGCCTTCGCCCCCCACCCCGTGGCTCTAAATCCCGCGCCGCCATCTTTCTTTCCCTCGGCGGCCATCCATGTCCTGGATGCCCCGTATGCCCTGGCGACGGAGTTTCACCCCCTGCTGAGTCAGCACCACGCGGCCCTGCTGGCGCCCCCCCACCCGCCGGCCTTGCCCTTACAGGTGTTGTTCTAGCTGCCGTTTTGGGAAGCGAAAAACGGACAGAATGCCTTTGGGGAACACACACACACTTCTCCTCCCAAGGGTCCCCACAAAGCTAATTGTCTGAAAATCAAAGCAGCGTTTCCCTTTCGGAAACAATACAAATCCAATGAATTGGCTCCAGACTCCCCAAACGTACCCCCAAACGTCCCCAACAAGTAGAGACTGACCCACTCCTCTTGATCTTCAACACTAAAGCGGTGCTGATCTCTAATCCAAAGCCATGCAACGCCACCATCTCCGGGGATCTGCTCAAAACATTTTTGACAAAACAGCTCAACAAGCTCCAACAAAAAAACGAGGTTCCACAAGTCCTGATTTCTTGCCGTCCGCCGCTAATTCGTTGGTTGATCGTTTACGGGCTGGAAAGCAAATCCTCCACCCACCACGTGGCCTCCAGTTGAGGACTTTTGCCATTGAATCGCTTCGTCGGGAAACAAAAACAGTGAAATGAATTTGGAGTGGGGTCGATTTGGTTTCCGTGGCGACACGCACACACGCACTAACCGGAGCACAAACGATGCGCTTGATTCAAACGCCTTTGGTGACCTTTTGCACGGCACAGTCGTCATGGCGGCTTCTGTCGCGGCTGCACCGGCGTCGCGTCCTCATTTCCATTTGCGCTCGACTTTGGTGCTGAGGAGGCGGATGGAGAGCCGCCACTTTCCGCGTTGAGGTTCTCCTCCTTGTACCGCGTCGCGCGTTGACATGGTCGCTTCAGAGACCTCAAGTGAACATTGTATTGATTTATTGGTCTATTCAGCCATTTTCTTTTTTTTTTAATATCCATTTTCTGCCTGTATTACATTTTGTTTTAAATGGACAGTTGGCCCTGGTCACTTATAGATGAGATTATTAAAAAAAAAAAGTTTATTTTAATAACGGAAGAATTCATGTTCATTTTGCGGTGCATCCATCATTTCACATGAATTTATTTGTCGCGGGTTAGCCCATTTTTTTTTCATGGATGATTATTTGTGTCCATGTGCTACTTATTGAGAAGAAATTCACAAAGCTCTTCTTTCATTGTTTTGAAAATAGGTTGTCAATCTAAAATGCTTTTTTTTTTTTTAATTTATTTTGCTCATATTGTTGATCTGACGATGCGCAATGACGAAATGAACACGAGGAATGAGATCAATGAAAAAGAACGCACCGGGCGTGTTTTGAAAGGTCGATTTGAAAAAGCGGAGATGAAGAAAGACGTTTTGAGCAAAGCCATTGGGGGGGGGGCCTGAAGGACCCCCCCGTGACCGTGGTGATGCAGAGACACTTTGCAACACATGTTGTCGACTTGGATGTATTTTTGTAGCCCAGAGCCTCAGTTGAATGAGGCCTTTTTTTTTTCTATTCTGTGCTGATGCTACTCACGATGATGACTTTTAGCATCCCAATGACTTTTTTTTCTTCTTCTGTTCCTTTAAAAAAAAAATAACAATAATAATAATAAAAAACCAAACAAACATACTTGACACGCTTGTCTTAGAAAAGATGGAAATGGAAAAATAAAGCAGTAGACTTGATGGCAAAGTGTCTTGTTTACTTTTACAAGACCCAAAAAAAATAAAATAAAACGACACCCCCAGCCAAAGCGAAATGGAGCTAACGTGTTTTCCTGGCAAATGTCGGCGCACTCCAATTTGCCGAAAGAAGCAAGAATCAAGACTTCTGGTCAGGTCCTCGGCCTCACGTTTGCCGGGGCTTCAAATGAGCCGATGACCCTTGACCCTAAGAGGAGCCTCGAAGACCCGCAGAGGCGCTCGGGGCTCCGCCGCGTGACCTCAAGCACAAGCGGATCGGCTTGGTTTTGGTTCGCCCCCTCGCGCGAGTCGGGGAGCCAATCGAGTGTTTGATTGGTGTGCCCGCGGGAGGCTCGCCGCGCGTCAATCAATGCTCGGCGGCCGTTTGGCTGCGGTGACCTTTCGGAGGTGCGAGAAAGCAACGGTGGTGACATTCAAGTCAGGAGGTTTGAAATCCACCCCGGCAAAATTTCTCATTTGTTTGCTTACCCGGGGGACTTTTTCGCTGTCGTCATTTCGTTTTTTTTTTCCCCCCGAGCTGTGGCAAGAAGATGAGGAACAAAAGAGTTTGGCCTTGAAAACGTCCAGCAAAAGAAAAAAAAAAATCATCACAGGAAGGCCGATTAGAAAATGTCAAACACTAAAATCAGAACTTGAACAAGTGTCCCGATTTCAAATTTGGGTTTCTGGCTTTGAGTCCAACATTTTCGTAAAAGGTGCCGCTCGACGCCACAAGACAAACGCGGTCGTGTTTGGAACAAGCAAAAGACACGAAAAGAGATGTGGGAAGCGAGCGGCAAACGAAGATGTCGCACGAGGGGGTGGGGGGGGGGGCAACAAAGTGAAAAATGACGAGCGCAAAGGAGCAGAAAATTAAAAAAAGCAACCATGAGAAGACGATGCGGGCTCTTGAGGGACTTCGTTTCTCTTGCTGCTTGCAGACGGGTGAGGGGGGGGCGCGAACATGAAAATTAACTTACTTAAGGAAGCAAAAGAAAGGCGACTGGGAGGCAAATGGCAAGAAATGTAGTGATGTGGGGGGGGCAAGGAAGGGAGGAAGGACACAAGTCAGGCAAGATGGAAAGAAGGACAAGGAATAGGGGGGGGTGGGTGGAAAAAGTCATTTTTGCGGCAAAGCACATTATCATTCCAGTTTCTTTGGGGGGGGGGGGCTGAAGAAACGCATGGAAGACAACAAACTGATGGACAAGGACTTCAAAATTGCTGCAATGTCCTCACAACATTCCAAATGAGGAGAGCTAGCCATTTTGGAATTTGAGTAGGAACCCCCCCCCCACAAAGGCACATGCTTTGTGGGGAGCCAGCCGGGAAGCCCCCCACTAAGTGGCCAGCGGAGCCGCTTGGCGGCATGCGCCAGACGGACGGACGGACGAAGACCACCGCCGCGACGAGGACCACCGGGAGGAAACGAGCAAGAGGCAGTCGACGAAACCCCCCCCCCCCCCCCCCCCCCCCCCGGCGAATGCTGAAGGTCCGACAGACTCGGCGGCAAACCTGTCGGCCAAATTGACACGCGCGCTTGCAAAATAAAGAGCTTTGGAGTCGGCTACAGCCAAAGTGGGTCACACATCAAAGTCGCCGGCGGAAAAGCTGCTGGAGTGTCCACGCGCGCGCGCGCGAGCGAGCGCACTTACTCCAAATTGCTACTTGAAGCGCCTGCGCGCGCACGCACGCGCACCCAACACGCTTCCCCACTTTCTCGTCCTTCCTCCAAATTGCCTCGCTCGTCTCCGCTCGTCGGCTTCCTCCCGACTCGTCAGACACACGCGGGCAGGTTGAAAATTGCACTGCGCGTCGCTGCCCCGGCGCAGCAAATAAGAGCAATCAGACGCTGAGCGCTGTGGACGAGCGTGCGCGTGCGCGGGAGCTTGAGTGGCGCGTGTGGCCAAGCCAGGTCAAAACGCAGCGCGGGCGCCCCTGCGGTGAGAAACTCGCTGTTCAACTTGACTTTGTGTCTCCCCCCCCCCCGAGGGATCTAAGCCGGAGGAGAAAACTGCCACTCGACTGCAATTTGGACCCACAAGCGTTTTTGGTGCAGCGTGCCGCAATATTTGCCGTGTTTGGAGTAAGGCCGCAAACGACCTCTTTGGACTTTGGCTGTCACGTGACAGTCGAGGTTAGCAATGATCAAGAAAACTAACCAAGTCACTCAAAGTGCAATTGAAAGAAAAACAACCACCAAATCATTTCGACCTTCACTTACGAAGGAGTGCTTTTATATAAAAAATAAAAATAAAAAAAAACAACAACACTGAGCTTTGCAGCATTATTTTTAAGGCGTGGATTTTGCTATTGCGGCGAATGCGCGTGAAACGACGGGCCAAGCGAAGCAAGCAAACGGCATTTTCATGACGTCTCGGCGTACCAAGAAACGCGCCCGTCGCTCGAGGAAAGATTTTATGTCAAGTAAAATTTTGCCAATCGTGCATCAACCCGTAGTACTCCATGTCCATGGATGTGTTCTACTGCCCCCTGGCGGCAGGAGGATCAGCACAACACCCACTGAACGCACAAACCGTTCATTCTTTCCATTGCACCGACACCCCACGTTGTGGATGTTTCGTTTTATTGGGTGGGTCGAGATGGCTTGGGAGGTGGGGGCGGAGGGGCGAGGATCGGTCAGAGACGCCAGCGCGTCCGTTTTCAATCGGCCCTTTCTGCGTTTCGTGTGACAAAGCGCAAGTCAAGCCTGGCTGGAGTGACTGGGTTGCCATGGCGATGTCCGCCACCATTTCCCGCGTGCGGTCGGCGACGAGCGATGACTCGGGAGCGGCTCGCTGAATCATATCGCATCCATCCCACGCTCGGCGACGGAGAAGAAGAAGCGGAAAGTTTTGCGTGCGGATACTTTGTGGCGCCATCGGCTTTGCAACTTTGGCGCGACCCTGCGACAGCCGGCGGGAAAAAAAAAAAAAAAAACACAACCTGCCGACAACAAAGTCAACTCAAGTGGCTTGACATCAAGCGGTAGCTTGTCGGATGCATAATCACCTAAACGGCGTGACTCTGAAACATCTGCTAGCTTCATGCTAACGGAAAATGCAAATCGCTATGGACGGGCTAAAGTATAGCATCCGTGTGGCTACGCAAAACCTGAGCAGCAGACATTGGAACACAAACATTGGAACAACACTCACCTGCATCTGCGGTTGACTGAGCACTCGTTAAACTTTTTCTTCTGCTTCTTCTTCTTGATGTGTGTGCCGTTTGTATTTTACTGCCCTCTGATGGCCAATGTGCGCAAGCGCAAGTCATGGCTTGTGACTGGAAAAACACTGACGTTGGAGGTGCCATTGGATGATCTTTTTTTTCGCTTTCTACGTACAGTAGATTGCACGCTAATTTTTTTTTCCAAAACTAGAAGAGGTGAAGGGACATTTTCCTCTTTTGAAGATCTTCAGGTGGTGTCACGTAGCAAGGTGGTGGTGGTGGACCCTAAAAAGCAGGCAGGAGGGAGGAGCAGGGTGTACTTGAAGAAGTATATTGATAGAACACGGAGAAAACAAAAGCCAAAAACAATCATCGTCCAAAGTAGCAAACAAAAATAGCAACTGAAGCTAAAACAGAACCGTTACCAAAACAAACCTGCAGCGGCAAGCAAAGGAACACGACGATAGCAAAGAGCAGACAATGACCCGACAGGCTAGGAGTCCTTTTATACAATTACTAATTAGCTAACGACCAACAGGTGTGCAGCTGCAGGGGAAAACCCCCCACAGTGCCACCTGTTGGTCACAAACCGAAACACGACAGTTGGCGCTGCCGGCATCTTTTCTCGTCTTGTGCGCGGCGGTCATTTGCTTCATCTGGCAGCCAAACGCTACCATGGCAACAGCCGCCCCCCCCACTTGCACGCCCCCGTCCCGACATTACTAAGATGATTTCTCCCACTGAAACCATTCACAATTCACACAGGCCTCAGGGTTCCTCCTCGCGCTCCTCTCTTAATATTTACTTCCTCTCTCTCTCGCAGGGGACGTCAGCGTGTGTGAGAGCGCGCCCGCCCGCCCACACACACACACACTCGCACACACACACCCGCACACACACACCCGCACGTACGGGCCATTCCAGCCAAACGAGAGTCGTTCAACCGAGCGTCCCCGCTGACTACTCCAGCTGCCTCGGCGAGCGCGTGTGATTTGTACGCGTCGCCTCCTCTTATGTTCAGACAGTCGCGATGTCACACGGCATTTACGCCATCCATTGAAAATTTGAAGGGGGGGGGGCTCTTCGTGAACAAGGGCGCCGGTGCCTTCTTGAACAACGGGTGAAAATGCGCATTTTGATCAATATGTGCTTTAAAGGGAGAAAAGACAAATGTAGGAGCGTTGTTGAAAATGACACCCAAAATTTGCCCTGCGATTTTTGGGGCCTCAGGTATCGGCGGCTGGTATCGGCATCCTTCGTAAGTACTCGCTACCTTGGAATAAGGCAACACCTATCCAGAGTCAAGTCAAGTCAAGTCAAGAGTATTTCTGGAGCACTTTC
Source organism: Hippocampus zosterae (assembly GCF_025434085.1). Classification (NCBI taxonomy): domain Eukaryota; kingdom Metazoa; phylum Chordata; class Actinopteri; order Syngnathiformes; family Syngnathidae; genus Hippocampus; species Hippocampus zosterae. Next base: position 322,404 of record NC_067461.1, on the reverse strand, counting down.
AAACAGCCATCGCTGCATACAAAGTGCTGTACATGGAGCGATTTAACATGCGCAATAAACAGTAAGACGAATCGGTAATAACGACGGTAGAAAGCACCAAACGGTAAAATCAAGAACAAATCAAAGTCATGCTGAGTCCAACGCCAAAGAATACAAGTGAGGAGGGCTTTGAAGATGGCCAGCGAGGAGGCTTGCATCATCTTGCAAATTCTATGATGATTTTTATCCATCCATCCATCTTCCTAACCGCTTGATCCTCACTAGGGTCGCGGGGGGTGCTGGAGCCTATCCCAGCCGTCTCCGGGCAGTAGGCGGGGGACACCCTGAATCGGTTGCCAGCCAATCGCAGGGCACACAGAGACGAACAACCATTCGCACTCACACCTAGGGACAATTTAGAGTGTTCAATCAGCCTGCCACGCATGTTTGATTTTTATATCATATATATATATATATAAATATTATGGGGGGGGGGGGTTGGTGGCGGGGGGGGGGGGGGGGGTCATTATCAGCAATTCCACCATTTCCAGTCTTGAAAGAAACAATCACATGAGAAAGAAGAAGTCGCTGCGTGTTGTACGGCCGCTGTCAGGACTGGTGGGGGGCAGCAGTGTGTGTGGGGGGGGGGGGGTGCAAAAATTCGCAGCAGGTCTGCAGCGGGACACGGAGTGATGCCAGCATGCGCGCAGTTGTGCTGACGGTGCGAGCAGAAGGTGCCGATCGATGGCCGGGGCCTCCCCCCCCCCACCCCCACCCACCCCGAGGCACGCCGGCATCACAAGCCAGACTTAGAAGCTCATTCCTGCAGCTTGACCGACGGATTGCCCGCCGTCAAGGTTCAACTCGCTCTCATCAAAGTGGGGAGGGGCTTGCCGAGACGTTGTTCGTTCGGGACGAGACGTCGTCGACCGCCGCGGTATTCGATTGTTGCTCCACCGATATCGGCCTTTTGCCATTTTTGCGCAGAAGCCGGCAAAACTGTGCGGGTTGTTTGAAAGCTGAGCTCGGAGCGTTCAAGGCAATCTTGGCAGGGAAAAGATGCTTTATTGACCCCTTGGGAAATTTCCAACAAGCCGACTCCATGCATTATTTATGATTATTATGGTGAGACGAGTCCTCCGTTTGTCGCGATGTGCTCGTGCGCCACGTTAAGGCCTCAAAATACCGCTAAGGCTCAGTGGACAGGGGTGGCGCTGGGGGGGGTCACTTTGTCGCCCGGCCGCACGCAATCTTGCGGGACGTGTCGGCGCTGTTCGTAAGCGGCGGAGGCTTTCGCGGAAAGCGTGAGAACGAAGCCGCGCGCGCGCGCACACGCGTGTTTGGTTACCGTGGCGACCGCCGCCTCCCGCTAATGCGCTCGTGTGTCTTTTCGAGATGCGGCGCAAATGTCACCGCCGCGATTCGCGCGCACCTCCGCCTTGTAAAAGCGCGGCCACTCAAACCGCAGCACTGCGCGCGCGGAGCAAGTCTCGTTACACAACCGAGGGCGCTCGTTAGATCGCAATAAAGTGCTCCCTTGCGCCACTGCACTTTTTGAGGGGGGGGGGGGGGGGTCGGGGTCGTCAATTAAAGCACGTGAGTGCACGCGTGAGAATGCGCAGCGACGCATAAAACACTGCGGCGGAATCTCTTCGATCGACAGAAATGCTGGAAAAGACACGCGCATGCGCACACTAACCGCCCTCGTTGCCTATTCCTGCAGCTGGCTGCAGTCTGGATCCTATCGATGGCCAATCAATACGCTGTGATCGATTGACCCTATCGCCATGGCAACCGGCGTTTAGCCGCCCATCGCGGGCCGTTCGTTTCACAGGCCATTAAGGGCTGCGCGTGCGCGTGCGTTTGACTTATGGCGGCCATTAGAAAAAGACAGCGAGGAGAGCATGTTTGAGCGGCCCGCTGGCTCGCCGTCCGGCGGCATCGAACGGCGGGCCGTGTCGTTGCCGTCGTTCTTGCGGGCCGCCCTTGTTAATTGATTGCAACAAATAACAGCAAAGCGCTCACGCTGCTCGGCTAATTGCTCCATAAACATCACGCGCTGGCGCTGGACGCCTCATTCTGCCCGCCGTATGCGCAAGATTGCAAAGAGGGAGCTGGAGATTTCTCAATGGCCGCCAGCGTGTGTGTGTGTGTGTGTGTGTGTGTGGGTGTGCTGCAAGGTGGAGGGGTGACTCATGAAGGTCAAAGTTTACAAGGTGAGTTGAAAAATTGCATCCATGAAGCAAAATCACTCCTCATATGATGCGAGTCTCAAGTGTGTGTGTGTAAGAGTGGATGTTAGTGTGTTTGAGTGTGTGTGTGTGCGTGTGTGTGTGTGTGTGTGTGTGTGTGATGGCATATGGCAATCACTGCAGGCAGTGAAGTATTAAAGCGCACTGTCAGCAGAAGGACACACTGTACTGCCTCCCTGTGTGTGTGTGTGTGTTTCATTCCTTACGTCAGATGTCCCTGCGCAACAGATTCCCCCCCCCCACCCCACGACGCACACACGCAAACAAAATAGCCGACGACGTGTACTGTATGTCACACTTGCAACACTTTTGATTTAAGCCACTAAAATGAGAGACTAATAAATGGTTTCTTATCTTAACTTATCTTAAAAAAAAACGTTCCATTTCATTTGGGAGACTTCTCTACCATGAGACGACCCACAAAAACAAAAAAACAAAAAAAAAGCACAGCAAGTCTGCGATTTTGGAGCGAAGTAGCTCGATCAGGCTAATCGGGAAATGTGAAATTTGTTTGCTTCCCACCCGAAAGCACTTTGACCAGCCAGATGGTCGAGTTCGTTCTTTGCGTGTGGGTGGAGCTTGGCCACCGAGGTGGATGACTGGTCGCCAACCGGGGAACTCGAAACCAGTTGTTGTCCGCAAGGTCAAGGCACCTGGCGCTGCGCTAAGCTAACCCCGACGCCTCGCCCGATTACGACGACTCATCGGCATTGACGGCCACAATTGGGCCTTGGGGCCAATTAGCAGCGCGCGTTTGGAATATTGTAAATATGTCAGCGCGCCTCATCGATTATGCTAACTGACGCGCCGCTCGGCTGCTCCGCGGCTAACTGGCGAACGTGCGCGGCACCAAAAAGTCGAGAGGAATCGATGACGGCGGGGCGATCGGCGCGCGCGCCGCTTTCGCCGTCCGGTTTCTGCAGGGTGAGAAGTGGACACTTCATTAGGGACACCCGTCAATCACAGCCCGTGCAAAGAAACCCCGTGACGGGTGTTATTTAGCGAGCCTCCGGTTTTATCCGCACCCACTTGAGAGGTTTTGGCAAAGCACCGGGGAAATGTTAAAAAAATGAAGAAAAAAAGAAAAAAATCCTTTCTGCGCAAACAAATGTGAGTGTGTGATGATGTAAAAATGAAAAAAAAGTTGAGGGTGCAAGATGAAAGCTAGCGAAAGTCTAAAGTCGTGCGTGTTCAGCATCACGGGGGCGGGAGGACGCCAAATTTGAAACTTTTATGCCACTTCTGAGCTTCGAGCTTTTTTTTTTTGTTTCCTGGCCCGGATGAATAATTGATGCGAGGTCAAGTCAGCGCGAGATGATACAAAGATGCTGATGAATGAGCCCGCTTGAAAGGGAATACTCAAAGAACAACTTTGCAACGTGGCCACCAGGGGGCCACAGCTGAGATCCGGAGCGGGCGGCGCTCCTGGGGGAAGGGGGGGGGGTCATTGCTAGCCTCAACTTTGTGCAGGAAGCAACAAAGGAGGAGACCAGCGGCCACATGGACGCGATTTTTTTTTCAGCTTCGTCAAAGTCGATCTCGACTAAATGTCGGCCCATCGGAGGCTCTTTTCAAAGCAATCAATTGCCGGCATGCCCGACGTGATTCTGACCTTCGCGCCGATTCGCAACCGCAATGTGAGAAATAAATAAAAAACATGGGGGAGGCAAAAAAAAAGACCTGCTGTTGCCCATTTGAACATTCAACACCCCCCCCCCCCCTGCCCCCCCCCCTCTTAAGTAGGAGCTCATATCATCTTCATTTTTCATATTTATCACTCCACCGCTAACCTCACTGACTTTGATAACTTGCATGAGCTCTTGGGGTGTGTATGTGTGTGTGTGGTTGACTTTCAGAGCATCTGCTAGCTGGGTGCGGGCATGGCAGGGGGGGGGGGCACAGGTGGTATATTGTCTAACCCACCCCTCAAACACACACACACACACACACATACAACACAGATGCTGACCTTGTAGCAGGCCTGGACTGTCAGCACTTGTCTCACACACACACATGCACACACACACTGCCGTTCTTCCCAATGGGGGTACATGTGCGCCGCTAAGGGGTCATGGGGGGGGGGCAGGGGGTGTTATTGATGAATAATGCCGAGGCTAATGAGATGTTTGCTGATGGCAACAGAAGCTAAAAGAGTCTGGAAATTGTTTACTTTGAGACCCCCCCCCCCCCCCCCCCGCATCCTAAAAAAAAGCCCCCCCAAAAAGAAAAGGGGCGGCATCACATTGGGCCCGGCGGTCTGCGCTTTCCTGCCGCTTGCATTTTAGGTCACTTGAAGCTTTTCCATCAGCCATCAGTGGGAATGTTTGTCTCAGTGTCCCACCGCTGGCTGCCAAGTGCTCCACATGAGATGAAATTCATTTCACTTTTCAATCCAAATTGAGATTTTTTTTTGGGGGGGGCGGATTCCACAATCTGCAACGTGATTTCCCGTTGTGTTTTTGTGAAATTCTGTGTTGAATGTACAACGCTATTTTATGTCGCTGACTCTTGGCAGGGAGGGGGGGGGGGGTTCCCTCAATGCGACAGGTTCAAAAGGTGGAGGGGGGGGGGGGGTGTCTCGGCGCGATTGTCTGTCTCATCAAGCGGCCAACGGATGGGAAGAGAGTCAAGCTACTTTGCTTTCATGCATTCTTTATAAGTCTGTCATGTAGCGTCAGCCAGTTTGCATCGTCCGCTGGGGAGGGACGCACGCGCTCTGCCGTGCGTCCCCCCCCCGCGTTGAAGGCCATTCCCGAGTCACACACACGTTTACCTTTATTTCCTATTTTACCTTTTCCATTCTTTTGTGGTTTCCGTTTCCGCCTCAGCCTCTCACTACCTCACAGCCCACAAGTGCCCCCCCCCCAAACCCCCATCCGCTACTCCCCCGACCCTCACCCATCCCAGCCTCCTCTGTCAGAGAGCAGATCTGCCTGAATAATTTCTTCCCCCTGGACCGCTGCTGCTCTTTAATTCATGAGCCACAGTGCCAGCCGTGCAGCTTTTCCCTGCCAGGGTGTGTGTGTGTGTGTGTGTGTGTGTGTGTGTGTGTGTGTGTGTGTGTGTGTGTGCGTGTGTGTGTGTGTGTGTCAGCAAGTAAACCAGCCCAAAAAAAAAGAGTGACAAAGTTTTTGAAGGTGAGTGGCAAAGGTATTTTTAGGACCATTTTAAGGACCCTGCAATTGTGTGCAACTCCTTTTTTTCCGTCTTTGTGTGTGTGCGTGTGCATGTTTGTGTTTGTGTGTTAGCATCAAACGAACTAAAAGGAGTTTTTTTTTTTGAATGCCGCCCCCAGGAACCGGTCAGTCAGTCAGCCAGTCAGTCAGTCAGTCAAGCCGGGCCGTCAGTCACAGCTGGCGCCGATTTACGCGTTTCATTTCACAGTCCTAAAAAAATGGCGTTGAAGTCCTTAAATCTTTAGCGTTTCCGAGGTCGGCTAATTGCAGCCGCTCGGCTTCCAAGCCCAACGCACAATTTGGTGCCGCTTTGTGCTGGTGGGGCACAAAAAAAAATCATCATCTATTGAAGGATCGATCGATCCTTGCCGGCGATGTCGAGTGACGGGCAGAACGACGAAACGCTCTTCCACTAGAGGGCACCACCCCCCCCCCCCACTTCACCGTTGCCATTCGCACGACCGAATGGCGGGAAAGCGTTCCGCGAAACAGGAGCGCCGTCAATTCGGAAATTCTGCAGACTTCCCATTGCATCGTTTTTGGGGGGCTTCTTTTTGTGGGCGGCGCGTCTACGGCCGCCTCGAGTAGACGGAGCGCTCATAGAAAACCGGTCAGTGGATTTGATGCCTTTTGACTGCCTGGAAGGCAAATTAACACACATATAACACATATTGCACATTTTTTCTGAAAGAAAAAAAAACTAGACTTGCCAGAGAATGTTTTCCAGACGAGATAATTTCTGGGAAAATGGGAAAAATCATAATCAAAGATTATGATTATCAACAAAATCAAAGATATTGTTGTTGTTTGTTTTCCTTCGATCTATGACATTGTGATGATGTTCAAAGCAAAAACTATTCAAGTTTCACATGATTCAACATCATGGCTACACACACATTCACATCTTCCGAGTAGATTAAAAGAAAACTTTAGCGGCGGAGTAAAATGAGATGTCTAAAAGAAATGAAAAAAAAAATGAAAACTGCAACTTTTGGAAGCTTTCGCGTTTTAATCACGAGCAGAAGCCAAAGCGCAAAGTGATTGGCCAAAAGTCAGGACTCGCTTTGCTAGCATCAAAGTGTGCACGCGCGAGTGTGCGCGCCGTGGTACAAGAAGCACAGAAGCGCTCTGGTGGCGCGCGCCCGCGTCATCAATAATGAACGGCGAGCCGCTGTTGCCGTCGACATTTTTAATGGGCAGACGTTTAGTTGTCCGTCAACTGCCGTCCTCCTCGTTTCGACTTGTGGCTCACCATTTAGCTTATCGAGCCCCACTTTGGCAAAACGAGCCACTCGGATTGGCCGTGACCGAATTCTGCCGCGACCGCTCCCACAGCGGCTCAGCCCTCCCTTTTGCACATCCGCCGGCCTCCTGCTCGCTGGTCTGCGAAATTTCTCGCATGGGCTTTTACTCGCCCGCCGGGCCGAGATACGCCAGGCGCCTCACCGGATTCACAGCCGTCCCGAAAACGGGAAACAGCCGCCTCAACACTCAGCCAGAACAAGAAAGGAATACAAATCGAGAGGATGTGCGCAAAAAAAGTGCCGTCCGTCACTCGCAAATGTGGAACGGAACGGCGCATCGCATGTTGTAAAAATGTGTAAAGACGTGTTATGATTCTGTTTTTCTTTGATTGTGTTTTTTTTTCTCCTTCCACGTCGGGTTTGTTTCCACCTGTTCTTGTCCCGCGGGTCCCTCGTGCGAACCAACCAGCTCCCCCTCAAGCCTTTGTGCCCGGTCCAGATGTTCCTTGTTGTGTCAGATCGTTCTTCCCGTCACGTTGTTTTGTTGTACTGCGGTGCTTTTTTTTGTTTGTTACTTTGCTTTGTGGCGGCCCGGTAGCCCAGTGGTTAGCACGTCGGCTTCACAGTGCAGAGGTACCGGGTTCGATTCCAGCTCCGGCCTCCCTGTGTGGAGTTTGCATGTTCTCCCCGGGCCTGCGTGGGTTTTCTCCGGGTGCTCCGGTTTCCTCCCACATTCCAAAAACATGCGTGGCAGGCTGATTGAACACTCAAAATTGTCCCTAGGTGTGAGTGTGAGTGCGAATGGTTGTTCGTCTCTGTGTGCCCTGCGATTGGCTGGCAACTGATCCAGGGTGTCCCCCGCCTACTGCCCGAAGACGGCTGGGATAGGCTCCAGCACCCCCCGCGACCCTAGTGAGGATTAAGCGGCTCCGAAAATGGATGGATGGATGGATGGATACTTTGCTTTGTTGGGCTTTCTCAGGACACATAATCCATGACAACAGGGAAGCAAAAAAAGGGCACTGCAAATCAATTGCCTATTTTTTTTTTTTGCCATCTCTCATGTAAAATGCAGAGGGAGCGCTTGGTTGCGCGCGGGGCCGCTCAGCCGGGGCGGGCGGTCAGGCGGCACGTGGAGCCGGGCCACGCGTGTCGAAGGCGCCAGATGAAATCGCATGAGCGACACCGAGGCAAACGTAATGAAATCAAGGGAAATGGGCAGCCCAAGCGGGAAAAGTCCTGCTGGTTAGCCCGCGCGGCCCTGCGGCCACAACGTCGACAAACCTCAAAACGCCACCGCGTGGAAAGAGGCCTCAGCTTTGGCGCCTTTCGCGGCCTTCTTTTCGACATGCGAGTCATCTCTTGGGCTGCACTTGTAGCGGCGCTTTGGCACGCCAGTCCGGACACGAGTGAACTTCAACTCGGCACAAGTTGCATCCTCGTGATCACATATTGTGGATTGATTGTCTCGCGAGTAAGATGTCTCCATTACTTGTGGCACTTTTTCACAAGTATGCACTAAAATCAGTCCAGTGGTTAGCACGTGGGCTTCACAGTGCAGAGGTACCGGGTTCGATTCCAGCTCCGGCCTCCCTGTGTGGAGTTTGCATGTTCTCCCCGGGCCTGCGTGGGTTTTCTCCGGGTGCTCCGGTTTCCTCCCACGCGTGGCAGGCTGATTGAACACTCTAAATTGTCCCCAGGTGTGAGTGCGAGCGTGGATGGTTGTTCGTCTATGTGTGGCCTGCGATTGGCTGGCAACCGATTCAGGGTGTCCCCCGCCTACTGCCCGGAGACGGCTGGGATGGGCTCCAGCACCCCCCGCGACCCTAGTGAGGATCAAGCGGTACGGAAGATGAATGAATGAATGAATGAATGAATGAATGAATGAATGAATGAATGAATGAATGAATGCACTAAAATCCTACTGGCAAATTTCTGTACTGCACTATTAACGCCGCCAGACAAAACTCATGGGCATGTGACATGCGTGTTCTAGTAACCTCCTGGAACTTACTCGTAGCACCAAAATGCCCAGTTTTGCCTAACTAGTAGCATGTCGTTGTCCTGCAGGCGATGGACTACTAGTGCACTCTTTGTCCTCGTTCGTGAAGGTAACCAACGTGGAGATCGATGATCTTACGAGTAACGTTTTGACATGAAACTGTATCTATGTAAACGTCCGCGCTTCTACGAGGCGGCGCAGATAGTCGTGCACTTCCAATTATTCTTCCTGCTTGCTATTTACTGAGGAGCCGTTTCAGACCGCAGCTGCCGTTCACGCTCGGAATCTCATCCAAAAAGCCAATAAAGCGCGTGGCAGCCGTGTCCGAATGAAGCATCGGATAAAAAGTGTTAGAGGGGCTAATAAAAGACTTTTGTCCACAGGACAGATGGCTGCTCTGTCCAACGGCCATTTAACTCAAATCGCAATAAAGCACAAAGTGTGTGTGTGTGTGTGTGTGTGTTGAGGCTTATCTGGACATGTTAAATGCAGAGGCTTCCGCTCATTTATCCTTCATATTGCATTCACAGAAACTTTTATGGTGTCCCTAAACGCCCTTGAATTTGTTGTTAAAGACAGCTACGGATGTGATTGCTTTCCGCGTCATCAAAACGATCTTTATTGGCTTCTTTTGTGGACTCGTCAGCGCCGAAAGGCAAGGGAAGCAGCTCCGTAGCACAACACTGACACCTAGCGCTCACACGGGAAACTGCTTTAGGGCCTTGGACAGACAGAAACACGAAGTCACTTCGTAAAAAGTTTGAAACTGCCTTTATAATGGCGAGAAAATATTCCTTGTTCAAATGGTTTGATTTTTTTTACCCCAAACAAATAATAATTGGGACCCCAAACTTTTGAACGGCGGTGTAAAACGCCAAAGTGAGACAAAATATGGTCCGATTACGACTGCTGTACGTAGCCAACTCGTCATAAACTACATTACCCGTCATGCATCGTGCAACGAGTTACAGTGCGTCACCAGCACGTGTCTGGGTGGAGCGACATCGTTGCTGTGCCGCGTTAGCATCAAGTGGCTAACACGAAGCCGATAGTTAGCAGGCTAAAAAAAAAAATCTAATATTTGCACGATTGTTTTAAGCTTGGCTTTCGCAACAACAGACCTCGAGTTGAGCCAACATGCCTCCGAAGAAGCCGGCTCCGGCCGCGGGGAATAAAAAAACACAAGAGAAGAAGAAGGAGAAGATCATTGAGGTATACATTGTAAAAAAAAAAAAAAAAAAAGAGGGACTCACGAGTTAGCATGTCGGCGTGCGGCCGGTCGTCGTTGCGAGCCCGCTAGCAAGCGAGCGATCCTCACACGGAAAACGGAATGGACGTCAAGTTTCCGTTGTTACGGCTTTGACTTGAAATTACACGACGAATTAGTGCAGTTCCAAATGAGCTAAGCTAGGTAACTGTCTCGCTCGATATTGCGAGGTCCCCGTTGAACGTTAGCTCGCCAACGTCACCACTACCTACTGGCCGCGAAGCCATAGCTAACAATTATACGTGTCAAGTACCCGACACGTGTCTATAAAATGTCAGCAAAATGCGTATTCAAATCAAGACATACGCCCTACATTCGGTGGGGGGCTCGGAAGTGCCGTGTCCTCTTTTCCAGTTGGTCTGGTCGAACTCATTTGAGCCACGTACTCGAGTATTTTTCTGTCTCGTACTAATAAAGTTGATGGGTGGCGACAGAAACGCTTACAACAAAAGTAAATTGCCGCTTAAAGGTGGTTGTAAATGCTGAGAAATGACACCTCCCGGACTCGGGTGAACAAGCGACTGGTTACTACTCAGGATACAAGCTTCAGATCGCATGCAATTTGGCCTCCTTTAAATCCTGTCAAATGATTAAACCGAGAATCGCTGAAGAATTGAGTCGTGGTCTGATACCTTAGCAAAGCAGTTGATAGAAAAAATGTGCGCATCCAGACTGCCCCCGTCTTCATTTCCAGTGACCGTTTGTGTTCCAGGACAAAACGTTTGGCCTGAAGAACAAGAAAGGTGCCAAGCAGCAGAAGTTCATCAAGAACGTCACACAGCAAGTCAAATACGGACAACAAAATGCCCGACAGGTTAGTGAGAAATAAACCACCATTTGCATCAATCGCGCCCCAAACTCTTGGCGTGTGCAGGTGGCTCAGGCGGAGGCCGACAAGGCCAACAAGAAGACGGACAAGAAGAAAGAGTTGGATGAACTCAACGAGCTCTTCAAGCCCGTCGTCGCCGCCCAGAAAGTCAACAAAGGTAAACACGGGTGCGTACGAACCCCATCGCTCGTTTTGCAAACGTGGCTCACGTGCTGCTCTTTCAGGTGTGGACCCCAAGTCGGTGCTGTGCGCCTTCTACAAGCAGGGCCAGTGCACCAAAGGAGACAAGTGCAAGTTCAGCCACGACTTGTCCATGGAGCGGAAGTGCGAGAAGAGGAGCGTCTACGTGGACGAGCGGGACGAGGAGCTGGAGAAAGGTGAGCGGTGGAAGAGGAGTCGAATGAGAGGGGTGACGACCAGCTAACTGAGCTTCCCGGGCCGCGCAGACACCATGGACAACTGGGACGAGAAGAAGCTGGAGGAGGTGGTCAACAAGAAGCACGGCGAGGCAGAGAAGAAGAAATCCAAAACTCAGATCGTACGATTTGGAGCCTTTTGTCTATGGCGATGCGACGTTTTCTTGAAAGATGCTGAGGAAGTTGTCACTCGCAGGTGTGCAAGTTCTTCCTGGACGCCATCGAGAACAACAAGTACGGCTGGTTCTGGGTGTGCCCGGCAGGGGGGGGCGAATGCATGTACCGACACGCCCTGCCGCCCGGCTTTGTTCTGAAGAAGGACAAGAAGAAGGAGGAGAAGGACCAGGAGATCTCCATGGAGGAGCTGATCGAGGGCGAGGTGAGATGCGCCACCGGTGGCCCTTTTCCGGCGCCGGTGCTCGTTCCGGGCCGGCGCCCGGGTGTGAGCACCGGTTCACGCCTCCGCCCAACCGTCACCGAGTGGGAATCGATCCTGGACCGCTACACCATCAGCAACTCGTAACTTGTTCAGTCGAGATTGAACGGACACACCGATATGAATTTTAGGCCTGACCGAAATGAAGCCGTTCAAAGTTCTCACGTTGCCGTCTGGTTTCCAGCGTGCGGCGCTCGGTCCCAGCGTGACCCGCATCACCCTGGAGACATTCCTGGCGTGGAAAAAGAGGAAAAGGCAGGAGAAGGTGGGAAGGCGCCGCGGTGACCCGCCGAGATTCCATGACGACGAGAACTAAAGGAAGTCGTGCATCTCTCACAGGCGGCCAAAGCCAGGGAGGAAATGGAGAAGAAGAAGGCCGACTTCAAAGCCGGGAAGTCGCTGGTGGTAAGCGGCCGCGAGGTGTTCGAGTTCCGACCCGAGCTGGTGGACGACGACGACGACGAAGCCGACGACACTCGATACGCCGACAAGGAAGACGAGGATGGCGACGACGATCGAGAAAAGGTCATTGTGGCGCTTTGATGGAGATCGAAATGGAGATGGGAGCGATTAAGGGATTGAGAGCGAAATGACGACAATTTCACTTGTTGCATCTCGAGCTCAATTCCACCAATCGCATTCCTCCTATTAAGTTTGGCGTCTTCAAAGGCCACGTTTGCTCAAACGTGCGCTTACGTCTTCCCTCGTGCCGCTTTAGGCCGACGCCCTGCAGGTGCAGGACATCGACCTGTCCCGCTTCGTTCCGCAAGAAGTGGACAACACGGGCATCACCGTTGCCGCCGTGGACCGCTTCACCGCCAGTAAGAGTCAAAAGAAGGACCGGGACTACGGTAAGAAAACCACAAGACACCAGCCACGGTGATAATTTGACCCCAAGAGTGCCCCAAATTAGCCCCCCCCCGCCCCCTTTTTTTTTTCTTGGTGAACAGAACAGCTAAACGGAGCGTGCGGCGGCTCGGAGGCCAACGGGCCGTCGGGGGCCGAGGGAGGCGGGGAGGCCGGAGGAGAGGAAGACGACGAGGGCGACGGGGACGTCCCCGTGGACGAGAACTTGTTCACCGGGGAAGATCTGGAGGAGCTGGACGAGGAGCTCAACACGCTGGCACTGGACGACTGAGCGGGGACACGTAGAGACCACCACAAGGACTGACCCGCGGATGGATGGATGCATGGAGACTTGAAGTCACAGAGACTCGAATGAAAGCCCGATCACATCATCACACGACTGCCCCCCCCCTCTCCGATTTCTCTTGCCGCAACGAATGAAATCGGCACGATGGGGAAACGTGATGGACGAACTGAACAGCAGTGATTCTGTTCTAAGAAATTCAGTCTGTTCTTGTACCAAAACTCTACAGAAGATCGCATACAATGTATCCAACCTCCTATTTTTTTTTTTTTTTTAAATTCATGTTGCGATAACAGGAGGCTGGGGGGGGCCTTGGATCTCAGCGGCCCCTCGCAACCAGTAGGCGAATGATGTGATTGTAAATTATGTTCGCCGACGTCATTGAGCAGGAATAAAGATATTGTGCATCCAAATGGTCTCATTTCATTGACGATAAAGCCTATCAAGCTCGTCTTTCATCTTCTTCCACACAATAATAGAAATGTTAATGCGGAGCCAGGGGGGGGGGGGAGCAAAAGTGACGTGTTGATCTGCCGTTTTTATTTGGACTTGCAAAGCTCTCACAGTGGGAACACATTTGAACATACAAAAATCAACTCGTAAAATGTCAAAAATGAACGTCCACTTGCGCGGTAAAAATTGGAACGAGTAGTCGTTTCATGTAAGCGCGTCAAAATGTGGGATTTTGCGGCCGTGTGGATGATTCTTCCCACCGATTGAGCTCTAACAGCAGTTTGAAATGAGACTTGACTATGAAATATATATATATATAAAAAAAAAGCCGGAATAAAATAAGAGGACTAAACCTCTAAAAGCTCACACGGAAGGTCACGGCAAGGTCACCGAGACTGTACGGTCAGACAGGTGTCAAAGGTCGTGTCAAGAGTTCTCCCGTCCGTGTGGGTCGTTGGGTCTGTCAGGTCTGGAGTCGTTTTGTCATGACAACAGTCGCCTGGGGAACGAGAAGCTGCACAGTTACTCAGGCACAACACTCCAAAACACGTGAATTCAAAAGGGAAAAGGCGGTCCGCTTCGGTTCAATTTGGTCAAGTTGAGGTTTGGGTAGGAATCTAGAAAACGCCACCAGGTGGCAGTGTTGCCCCCTGTTCTCCTGCAATGACCTTTTTAAGTCCAAGTAAGTAGTTTGGTTTTGACTTTGATTCCATTGGGCTACATTGCCTCACTTGTTTCCCTCCTGACCTCTGGGACACGAAGAGAAACGGCTGCGGCCATTTTGTTTGGCCACTCGCAATGCTAAGCTACGTGCTACTCCCTGGATGTTCCTCTCGTGTTTAGTAAAGATGTTGGAATTAGTCGTGACAAAAACGGAGTGGAAACCTTACCTGGCAGGTGGCGGCACGCTAGTACGTGCGAAGCCTTTTGTGCGACTCTTCCCTGGGAGGGTCGGCGAGCATCACCTTCATCTTCACGCCGTTGACGATGTGGCCATGTAGCGTCGCCAACGCGTCCATCGCGCACTCAATAGAAAAAAAGAAAACACACTAAACATTTGGAATCGTTCTCCCCACCCGCCCCCTGCTGTGTTCATCATCAGACTAGACCGTCACCTGCTTGTCTGCGTACTTCATGTAGCCGACCTTCCTGCCTGGAACCAAGTGGACCTCTATCAGGGAACCGAAGCGGCTACAAAATGAATAAAAAAAAATACAAATTACCAACAAAAAACAAAACAGCGGCCCACTTTGATCTAAATACTCCAAAAATGAGAACCATCCCTCAGCAAGAGATCCAAAATCAGATTCCACTTGTACTTTGATTGTTAGTGCCGACTGTTTTTAGTCCAAAGGTGTCCAAATGGAATCTGGGCCTGTTCAGACTGAGCCACACCACTGAGCCAGGTGACTGGTTGCGAAGTCCGCCAATGAGTGAAGGGTGGAAGTGTAAGTGGACGCTAAAGGGACGCCGCAAGCAGGTACCAACACCTGTATAGAGTGTGGCTATGTGCATTGTTGCAAAAAACCCGTGCGTGACGGAAGTGCGTTCGATGCAGTGGGACCGGGTCCGCCTGAAATACCGAAATACCGGACCGGCAATGCCCACCTTGTGACGATAAGCCAACGCGTTTTCTCCTCTTTCCAGGTCCTGCCATTTTCAATTTCTTCGGTGCGCTCCATTTTTGACTGTTGGGCGCTCTCTCTTCATCCGGCGCATGGGGTCTTGCGCCACGCGGGGCGACGTCACGGAGAGCCAAGAACGCTCAGTGTGTCCGGACGTGTTCAAACTGAGACGCATCCTGTCCAAATGCGATGCAATGAAACTAGCGCTACCTCCCCGATGTGGTTTCAAACCATCTCGCGAAAATCGGATTTCATCAGTTTTGTGACTGTTCGGGCAACAAAAAAAAGATTTTGGCTGGCAGTCTGAACAAGGCCTCTCGCCCCCATATTGAAGGATAATTCGCCATGTGGGGGGGTTGGGGGGGTCTTTACCAGAAAACGTCCTCCAGCACATCCATGGGAAGGGGGGCGGGGCTGAAGACCACAAACAAGCGCTCCTTGGCCTTGCTGTCGGAGGGCGCCAGCTTCTTGAGGGGCGGCAGGCTGACGTCCGTCTGGATCCGGGACACGGGAGGGCCGGCGTATCCCTGAGAGGGGACGGCAAAAAACTCGTCAAACTCGACACGCCTTGGCATCATTTTCGCCCACGCTTGGAAGAGATCTTGATAGGTACCAGATGAGAAGCGCTCGGTTTGATGCCTTGGCTGTTGGACGGTCCGTTCCACACCGATGACATCATCTGGGTGGCCACAAACTGCATGGCCATCCTACCGACTGAGCTGCACACACACACGCGCGCGAGATTATGTCGATGCGTTGTCCCTCCGAGGAGGCGGGGCTCGGCCATCTTGGTTGAGTCACAATGTTTCCGCGTGGGCGTTACCTGCTGCGATCTTCTCCGTCGTCCATAAAATTGACAACCAGTCTATTTCCTGGCGGGTACTCGAATCCGTTCAGTTTGTCTTTGGCGTAAAGTGCCGATCCCAGGTTGGTGTAGCGAATCATGGCGTGACCTGCAACCCCGCCCCCACCACCCAAATAAAAAACAAACAAACACCATTAGAAATAAAAAGATACCATGTTGCCGATTTTTGAGCGACTCCTGCTTATTGACGAACGATCGCTATTCCCGATCGAGCTCAGTCGAAATGAAATGAGGAGCTTCATCTCGGCAAAAGTAGACCTTTGCTGCCATATTGTAGGTGTGGTCAAACGCCCGCTCCGCAATGAGGGCAGTCAACTTGTAGTTTGGCTTTGTTCCACTAACCCCGCCCACAAAGACTTCCGCGATACGGCACGGGCGTGAACGACGACGCGGGAAGGATGCGGCCCAGCTCCCCCTCACCCACCTTTGCTCATGCCGTACGCGTCCCGCTGCAGCTCGCAGTATTCCATCCCCGGAATGATGTCAAACAGCGCAAAGATCTGCTCCTGGGTCAGCCCGGCGCGGGTGGACACCATCAGGCAGCGGGTCAAGTCGGTGCCACCGCTGCCGGCGCCGGCGCGGTAGTCCATCATGGGGTAGCTGACCGGCTCGGCCTGTGCCGCCATGTTGAAGGGGTACATGTTCAAGGAGTCGCCGCCGCTCGAGTAATCGCTCCTGGCCGCCATGCTGTTGTAGTCTTCGGAGGACGAGGCCTTGTTGCGAGGCTCCGCCAGGATGGCCCTGTAAGCTGACGGCAAGGTCACGCGCCGTCAATACACGCGTTCTCCGAAACGCCGCAACTCCGCAAATCATTTGTCACGCTAAGAAAATCAATTGCGAGTGATTGGAGACAAGAGCGTCAAAGACACCAGCCCGCAGCGCCACCTAGCGGTCTAACCTTTGTCGCAGTTCTCGATCGCCAGGGCGGCTTGGGAGGGTTTGTAGTACCTGACGTAGCCCAAACCTTTACTCTCCCCCGTCAGCTTGTTCCTGATGATGACGCAATATTCAATGTCGCCGTACTCCTGAGGCAACAGAACAGACGGTCACAGACTCTTTCTTCGATGAGGAACACCACGAGGTCAACAAGTGGCAACTACGAAAGCAGCCGCACGTACCTTAAAAGTGTTCTTCAGGTCTTCCTCCGAGAAGGTTTTGGGGATCATCACAAAGATCCTTGTCAGCTCCTCGTCCTCCACGTCTCTGTGGCTGCATGACGAGCGCGACTGGGCGATAAACACCTGCACCAAGACCAGCATTTACCACTCATTTTCATCAATGTGGTGACCAATGTGGTCTAAAAATAGCTCGCCCGTGGGACGGAGTGATTTTCGAAAACTCTTGGACAAGCGATCATTTGAAAATGTCAACACTGGCAGAGATTTACAGTTTTCCTATTTATTGAGAGAGTCGGAGTGTTCCAAGCTATCTTACATCCTTGTTTACTTCCTGTCAACTTCCTGTCCAGGCCTCTTAGCATACGGAAGCGCTAAATGTCTGGCCTGTTGCATATCGTTTGCGGGCACCTTCGTGAAAACTCTACGTTAGGATAAAAAGTGAGTGCTGGTGTCGGTTCCGACCTTGATGGGTTTGCTTCCATCCTGTAGGACTTTTCCATGCATTTCCTCCATAGCCAAACAGGCCTGAGACGATTTGGCGAACTTGACATAGCAAATGCCTTTGGACTCCTTCGTCTGCTTGTCCTTGACGACCCAAACGTCCTGGATGTCACCAAATGCCGAGAACCGTTCGCGGAGCTCCTCTTCGGTGACGAAACGACTGGCAACCAGGAACAGGCGGCTGTTGGGGGGGTCGTCCAGGTTCTCCGGGGCTGGCTTCGCGTTTGTGTGCGACTCGTCCATCTTGGATTAGCGGCCCTCTTCTTCTCGTCCTTTTTGTTTGCTGTTTCCAGTCGTGTAAAGGCTACGTGGGGTATTACTGCCCCCTTCAGATAGTATGATTCCACTACAACGAGGAAGGAAAAAAAGACACGCTCTTGGTTATATCACTGATACAGCTCGGAATCATGTAAAAACTGCAAAACAGCAACAGCCTTTATAATCAGCCGATGGTTCTCGTTCTTCGGGACAAAGAACGATTTTAGAGAAAAAGATTATACGATTCTCAAGCAAATGTTTGACCTTCTTTCTTCTGCATGGACCCACACTAATACTAAAATGAATACTTTGTATATTTAAAATGAACCCTGACAGCTCGTGTATGATATTAATTGACAAAGATAAAAATGAAGGGCACTTTTGCTTCAATTATCCCTATATTCGTTTACCACGCCGTTTTTTTAAGCATTACACCTTGACGTAACACCTAGAAATGTTTTGGGAGTACACTCGATCACGTATAGGAAGATGTGACGTCAAAATATACTCTCCTTTGTACACTCTACCTGCTACCTTATGGCCAAACAAAGACTGAGCAGCTTTCATACAAAACCAAAGTACGAATACATTCTACCTACAACTTCAAATCTTGAGTCAACCAACGACGACTTCGCGCCGCTTGTCAAATACGAGACACCATGAAGAGAATCTAATCATGGAAACAAGACGTGGCCCCTCGGAGACGCGAGACGAAACCATCGTCACATGACTACATGACGTCATAAGACGGCACCCGTAAGTGGAGTGACCTTCTGTGCGACCGCCACAGCGCGTTCGTGTCTCATCGCGGAAAGGAGCTACAAAAGAATCATTTTAATTGATCGCATATTCAACTAGACGTAAGTAGAACGCCACACGTTAGATTTTTTTGTGCTAAAGCTGCGTTTAATTTTGTTGAAAACAGGCGAATGAATGCGATCGGCGGGCACATTTCGATGGCTTTCTTGGATATTTTGGAGTGGATTTTGCTCACTCTGTGCTCCATTAAGTACACTTACGAGAGTTTTTTTCGGGTGGGCATGCCTCATAAGTGTGTCTAGTAACAAGTGTAAACGGTGGCCAAACTCCTTCAAGCATCATTGAGTGTGTTGCGGCAGACACGAGCCTGGTTTTCTGGAATATTCCACGCCACGGAGGAAAACGGGGAAAAAAACGATGTTTGAATGAAATGTAAGGTCTTCACAGAAAAGGATCCGGATTCGCCGGCCCGTCAGGTTAACGGTCACCCTTGAGCGAACCGCCATGCCTGGTAGCGAGCCGGCTTTTTAAATGCTCACCCTCCATTTTTCCTCTCTGAATTAAATGCGATACGCGAGTCAAACGTCACCCCCGGTACTCGTTCACAGATTAAGAATGACGCTGATGATTAATTGTCTCCCTTTTGAGTGCAATAAACCCGCTGGCCTATTAGCCCTTTAAATACATTCGCTACGACCGGGGAGGCTAATGCTAAGTAGCATAGAAGCTAACGCCGGCCGAGTCCAAGAGGACTAAAAGGACAAAGCCGAGGTACCGTATTTGAACGGCCCGTCGTGCATGTTTGACACTTTAGCCTCGGGCGGCGAGGCGCGTCGTGACGTAACGCGTGGACCGAGTTCGTGGAGACGTGTCGGCGCGTGCTTGGTGCCGGTTGCGCCGGCTCAGTTCCACGTCCTTGACGCCAGCAGCGCAGAGGACAGAGGAAGGAAGGAAGGAAGCAGAGCAGGCCGTTGCTTTTCAGATCAGGCCCGTTCACGATTGTGCCTTTTGGTCTTCACGTTGCCAGTATGAAGTCGTTTGTCTGCCCTTGAGTCCAATGTGCGAAACTGCAGATATTCCAAAACCCTCTCAGAACCCAGTGAGCAGGATCATCAGCGTCCTACGCTGTTTGAATGGAGCGTATATATAACCTGTATACAGCGGAATGTGTTCACGTTGCCCTTGTCCGTCCGTCTCATTCCAGCTGACTATGGGCGACGTGGCGAAAGGCAAGAAGGCGTTTGTGCAGAAGTGCGCACAGTGCCACACCGTCGAGGAGGGGGGCAAGCACAAGGTGGGGCCCAACCTGTGGGGTCTGTTCGGCCGCAAGACGGGCCAGGCGGACGGATACTCGTACACCGACGCTAACAAGAGCAAAGGTCGGTTGCAAATGTCTCCTTGGTGACCTTGAATTGACAAGCCTGATGACATTGCGCGCGTGTGTGTGTGTGTGTGTGTGTGTGTGTGTGTGTGTGTGTGTGTGTGTGTGTGTGTGTGTGTGTGTGTGTGTGTGTGTGTGTGTGTGGTCAGGAATCGTGTGGGGTGAGGACACGTTGATGGTTTACCTGGAGAACCCCAAGAAGTACATCCCAGGCACCAAGATGATCTTCGCCGGCATCAAGAAGAAGGGCGAGCGCCAGGACCTGATTGCGTACCTCAAATCGGCAACATCATGAAGGCGGCGTGCGCTTATTTAACGTTTTAGTTTGTGTTTTATTTGATGCAGCTTTCAAGTCATAGCCCCCCCCTCCCAACCCCCTCGCAAAAAAAAAAAAGTCACGTGTTGAGTCATTTGTACAGATGCTGATGAGAGAGCGCGAGACGCACGTGGGACGACTTCTCGGTTCTGGTTGTTTGGATTTCAAATGAATGTCCTGTTATTGTATAGCCCCCCCCTCCTCTTCTTCACTAAGGTCCCAAAAAATTCAAAGTGAGTCGCATTGAATGGGAGGGAGCCCCCCCCCCCCCAAAACAAAATGTCCGTATGCATGCACGCCGGCTGAAGGAAGGAGGCGGCTTTTGTTATTTACCTGGTTTCACAGGCCCGACAGAGTCTTTTAAATTATTTCACCGCCACTTCACGTGACCGTCTGTCTGGCTGTCTGTCAAATGTCGATAAGGGGGGGCTGCAACGAAATACTGTCTGAACATGGAAGTCGTCAGAATTATGAGGCGGCCAACCGGGTGGCTGAAGGATTATCTATTAAACGCAAAAAGAAAACGTCCACCAATGAAAACATGGCTCTTGTCTATTTTACAGGGGTGTGGGGGGCGGGCGGGGGTTCTTTTCAATAAACGCGTCCCTGCTGCATACACTAACACGACCGCAAACAGCCTCCGGACTGTTGAACCGCTGAAACTGTACGTCAAGCGAGAATGAACGAATTCCACCTGCATGGCTGTTGTCGCCGTGTTTTAAAGGTCAGAGGTCATATTAATGGTGGGCCGAAAAAAAAAGCCGGCATTTGAACAGGGCTGTGTTGACTTTTCATAACCGCTGTTAACATTTTGTCAGCAACAAATCATTTTTCACGCGCTTGGTTTGGATATGCGCTCGGTGTGCTGCTTTCTTTCTTTCTTTCTGGCCGGCCGGTGGTGAGCAAAAGAACAAACGAGCTGGTCGCCGTTTCACCACTTGTGAGGCTCTCACCAGGGTGACCGGCGCGCACGCGGAAGCATTCATTCACGTGGTCAGGAAAGTCCTTTTTCTTCTGCTGACATCCACCAACCCCCCCCCCCCCCCCCCTACCCGCTTTGGACTTGAGGTGAACGTGTTTTAGGTTGAAATATTCCGAGTTGGACTAGCTCCACTTTGTTTATCCTCACCAGAGCCTATCCCAGCCGTCTTGGGGCAGTAGGGGGTGGGGGGGGGGGACACCCTGAACCGGTTGCTAGTCAATGGCAGGGCACGCACAGACAAACAACCATCGGTGCTCACACTTGGCGACAATTTGGAGTGTTCAATCAGCCTGTCGTGCATGTTTTTTTTTTGAATGTGGGAGGGAACCCAGAATTCCCAGAAAAAAGCCACGCAGGGATGAGGAAATCATGCAAACCTCATTCCAATTTGGTCGAGCTCATTCAGACGTCCTGAGAGACTTGATATTTTTCGAATGTCATTTTCGCTACTCACCACGTGAAGTTCACGCGTCGGCCTGCTCGGATGTGGAATAGAACAAGAACAAAAAAAAAAAAACGACAACCGTCAGCGCGAGCGCCGTGAAAAAGAATCGGGGGGGGGGGGGCGCGCGCTGGTGGCGATTCAAACAAAAAATGTGACAAAGATGCGCGACGCCAATTAGCAGGCGGGAGTCGCATTCCTCGTAAAGGCGAGTGAGAGCAACACGCGCAAAACGGCGCAGACGCGCGCCACCGCGTGGATGAAAACGTGTCAAATTTGTCACCGGGTTGCTGCTGGAAGCGCAAGTGGACATTGCGACCGTTGTGAACTTACTTCTTCTTACGTCTTCCGTTGCGAGAGCACCCATGAGATCCTCCCTTTCTTCCGATAGGTTATCAATATCATTACAATCTTGATGATGTTAAGCAACAAATGGCCTTCAAATATCGGAACCCCCCCTCGGAGTGATACAATGCAGTCCTGTGCACTGTCATCTCAAGATTTGGGACTAGTTTAGGATTTCTTCCTTTAAATGTCAAGCGATGACCATGCAGTGAAATCTCAGCCAATGGAAGGCCTCCTCTGCCCTTGGCGGGGGTGTGGTCGCATCCTCGTGATGACGTTGTGAGCAAGTTTGAGGTTGAAATCAACGAAATTCATTGCTGGTGAAAGTCCAGGCATGAATAGAAAGCTGCCTTTCTCTTTTTGTTTTTTTCCATTTGGCACTAATGTGCCCCCCCCCGACCCCCCTTTGCAGCACTCACGCTCTCTCCCTGCGTCGTCCCTCTCGCATGTTGGCATCGCCCCGCCGCTCGGCCTCACCTCCTCCCCCCTCCCTCCCTCCCTCTCCTCCATTAGCAGGACGAGCAGAGCAGACGAGGACGGGACAGCCGAGGCAGCGCAAGCAGAAGAAAAAGAAGTAGCAGCAGCAGCAGCAGCAGCAGCAGCATCATGGACGTTCTGAAGAAGGGCTTCTCCATCGCCAAGGACGGCGTGGTGGCCGCCGCAGAGAAGACCAAAGCCGGCGTGGAGGAGGCCGCCGCCAAGACCAAGGAGGGGGTCATGTATGTCGGTGAGTTGGCAAAGGCTAAATGTTGCTTCGTGACGACGATAGCAAATGAGTGCATTTTGTTTCGGGGGGGGGGCGGGGGGGGGATATTTCATCTGATGTGATCAGAGGAAATGAAGCTCCCCTAAATGGAATGAATTATTTGTCAGCGGGTGGAGCTCAGAAGGAAGCGAGGGATGAGCGTTGGGGGCAGAAAGGGCAACGTTACAAATGAAAATGCAAACCACAGAGATAAGATAAGATAAGATAAGATAAGATAAGATAAGATATTTTTTATATGTCCCACACTGGGGAAATTTACAGCCTCCAGCAGCAAGAATGTGGGTAGAAAGAAGAAATAATAATTAAAAAAAAAACAACCAAACAAACACCGTTCAATTAAGTGCAATATGAATACAAGATGTGGGGGTCACGCAGGCTACGTGGTGGAAGGTCGAGGACTGGACGGATGGGGAGGGAGCATGTTTGGAGAGGAAGTCCAGACGGCGTTCAGGGTGTGGCCCAGCCCAGAGTGAGTTGTTGCAAAGCAGAAATAGAACGCAAAACCTAATTGAGATGCCACTCGGTCGGAGAGGGAAAAAAAAAACATACGACGGCGTTCTCCGCTAGACGGGCCATCATTTGTGCCGCCGATACCGATATTGAGGATTTTGAAGGGGGGAGGGGGGGGGTCTTGTTTTGCATCCCTTCGTTCGCGAAAAATTCAAATGGAAATTGCCTGAAAATGCACAAGCATCAATGAATGAGGATTCGGTTCCTGCCCTCTTGTGGCATCTATAGGCAATGCACCTTTTTTTAGAGGAGGGCGTTAATTTCGCCGAAAATGAAATCACATCCTCGGGATCGGGATTGCGCGGTCGCCCCGTTTGTTTCATTAAAAAACTTGCTAAGTCAATCCTATTCAATTCCACACATGCACGCTCGTGTGTTCTTTCCAGGAAACAAGACCATGGAGGGCGTGGTGACCGGCGTCAATACAGGTAGCAAAACCGAAGCACTCACACGCCGACTCAGCGCGTGACCTGACTTGAATTTCTCACCCTCGTAATTACCGTGGCATGCCGAGATTCACCTCCGAATCTTTATCTACCCCTCAAAAGCCGTGCTTGACCGCAAATCCAAAGCCACCCAACATCGCCATCTTCAGGGATCCGTTAGCCATTACACTATAGACAAGCTAGGCATTCGGTCTCGGGGGTGTTTGCCAAAACGGCTTGACATCCCAGTGTCCTTCCAGTGTCCCAGAAGACAACCGAGCAGGCCAACATGGTGGCCGACGCCGCCGTCGCCGGGGCCAACGAGGTCGCCCAGGCCACGGTGGACAGCGTGGAGAACGCCGCCTTATCCACCGGATTCGTCACTGTGGTGAGCCATGACGGCTTCTGGCAGTGTTGACACTTATTTCATTTTGCGATTTGGGCAACTTGGCTGTCTGCTTCTCGCCGGACTATAAAGCTCTGCGGAGCAGCACAATGTCCAACAAAACAACTCTTAATAACTCCAAGACTAGCGACAGGCTAAGTTATGCGACAGTGCCGGAACAGAGAACAACCAGTTGCTTTGTTCAGAGTGAATCGCCGTTATGAATATACAGTAAACGTAGGCGGAACAAGATGGCAGCGGTCATGTGACCTGGATGATGTCTTTCTCCTGCAGCAGACCGATGCTCCAAAAACAGACGATGGAGGAGAACAGACCCAACAAGCTGCTCAGTAGGTGAGTGAACAAATGTAGCGTTTAACATTTCATTAGTTTCAACGTGTCATTGCCAATGTCATTTTTAACGGTCACAATTGCAATGAACTCATTCAGTACCAGCCAATTCTTGACCAAGTCTGAAAAGACGTTTAAAAACGTCTTTGGGAGTGAATGAGTTAAATAAAATAACATGAAGAATATGTTGATGATTTTCCATCCTCGAGGTGATGGGAAGAAACTTCTCGTTTTTAAAAAAAATATATTTTCAATTACGCTATTAGGTGAACACTTCATGCGCTAGTTTAAAAAAGAAAGTATTTATTCATTGATCGATCAATTGACGTTTCAACTCTTCTAGTGTCAACACTCACTTCCTGTTTGTGCCCGTCCAATGAGGAGAAAGAAGACCGGTTCCTGCCTTTCCTCGCGTGTTGTCTTCCTGTGCTTTTCGCCCTCTTCCCACACAACTCTCGGCTGATTGGTCGGGATGTAGAGTGACGTCACTCTGACCCAACGTGCCGCCCCAAGCGTCCAATCACAGGGCTGGAAGTCAGAAACACATCCGATGCCTTTTGCCGTGCATGTAGCTTTGCCGAGAAACGCGCGCGCCTGCGCATACACACACACACACACACACACACACACACACACACACACACACACACACACACACACGCAACCACTAATGAATCACTACACTTACCTGCAGTCTGTGTCGCTGTTATTAACTGAGCTTCAGTGCTATTTTCTTTTATAAAACGATACAAATGAAATAAAGGTACCTTTAACATCCGTCCGACTGTGCCGATTTTATTCGCGATTCTCGATTGTTACAAACAAAAGCGTTTCAGCCACGGACACGTCAACGAAAAACACATCTGGAGAATAAAATACAACACACAAGACGCATCATTTGTGACGAATGACTGAACGTTTCTGTGTTCGTAGTGTTTGTTATACTGCCCCCAAGTGGCCAAGACCCGCACGCCAGATGGGGCCGCACTATATCAATTGAAGGCCACATTTTTTTCAAAAACGGTCGTGACATTTTTACGTACAATATTAAAGCATGCCGTTTTCATCGTAAAAAAAAAGTGAAAGGGAAAAGCACACAAAAAATAATGTGAATGATAATTTTGATCAGACATGATGCTTGCAGCAAATGTTTGACTTTATTCCACTTGCAGCAGAAATCATTCTTGGCGTGTGAGAAATAATTCCAGGTGAGATGAACTCTTAACTTTATTTGGCTCTAGCTTGTCCTTTCTTGCTTCCTTCCTTCCGGCGGCACAAACGCAAAAAAAAAAAAAAAAGTGTGGCAACAAACGCGGGGCATGCACACGCATTCACGCGAGTAGAAAATGCTTGAAAAAGTGGACATGCGACAGCGCCACTCGCACGGTGTGTTTAAGGCAACATTATGCTACGGTGCATTTGCACACTTGGTAACCCCTCCCCCCCCCACACCCCCTCCCCTCCCCTCCTCTATGTTGTCCACTTTTCATTGGGAGCTTCATTCAGGCTTTGGAGCAACAGACAAACCGGACATTCAGCTGTTGGTGTCCTTGCATTTTCTCTCCAAGCGGGAAAAACACACAAAAATTTTTTTTGTCCAACGTCGACGGATCGGCTCAAAAATAAAGGAAAACAAACGCCATTCCAAGAAAATTTGCTTTAGAAAACAAAATACATCAAATAAAACTCTGATTAAATAAATCACTTTTTTTTAAAGCACCAAATGAAAGAGTGGCCCTAGAAAAATAAATAGCACGACTTCCGAAATGAAATTTAAGGAAACACACCGGCGGGCGGCTTACGTCGCGGCACTATCTGTGTGTGCTGGTGTGTGCTTAGTACTCAGGAAGTGCAGTTGAGGTGTCAGTAAAAATGCAGACGCGCATCAGGTTGCTTGCTTTGGGGGTTTTGGCGGAGTGGAGGTCAATCTGTGTTGAGGTCAGGGGTCATGTGGCTCGTCTGGACAGAAAACAAAAAACAACTACCAAGCTGAGAATTTTTCCCCCACCCTCCAAACTGAATTAAAACATGTCATGGACAAAAAAAAAAAAGAATTAGATGTTTTTTCTCCATCTTATCTAATGTTGAAGGCTCATTGTGCGCGCGTTTGTAAATTGCTCATGGAAAAGTGAAGCTGGCGCATAAAAGCTTGTCAAAATCTTCTGAAAGCAAAGTGTTGCAGAGATTATTTTTTTGGGGGCGGGCGAGGGTGTTGTTTTTGCACACGCGTGTGTAATAAGTGATGATCATCTGATGTGTGTGTGTGTGTGTGTGTGTGTGTGCAAGTCATTGCCCGGTTACACATTGATGGCGTGAGCGTGCTTCTTGCACAGAGGTTTGTCTTTCTTGGAGTAGAAGGGCTGGCCCTCAAGGTTCACGTGACACACCTGAAACAACAACAAAGGAAACCGACATTGTACATTGATGAACTAAGCTTTTTTTTTTTTTGACCAAACATATTTTGTTGAAATTAGATCAGACCTGGTAGGCAATATTTATTCAATGAAATTGAACAGTTTATCGTTTTAATTTGGTAGCGTTTCTCTTGGCTGCACTCCTTCAATCGCGTCTATGCGGATGACAGATCCCACTCCCACCCCTCGCCCAATCGGATTTCAGCCCCTTACGTGTTGCCAGGTCACTCCTCACAAGGTGCGACCGCAAAACATCAAGAAATATTTTGCCTGCGTCCAGCCATCGTAGGATGGCGTCGTTTTTGAAGACAGTGGGTGTGTATGTGGTCTGATATCCCGCCGGCGCAGGTACGGCGTTGGGACTGCAGGAGTAGTTTCTCACCGCGCACACGAAGCAGGTGTCGTGCCAGGTATGACCGAGAGCCTCGATGAATTTATCTCCGGCTTCCACGGGGAAGTCACAGCCGTGACACTTGGTGCTGAACAGCGCCACGTAATCTGAGAGCAGACGGAGCGGCGTTGTGAGTGACCCCGCCGGCGTCGTGACGGCACGCAGGAGGGGACGGCGGCGTACCTTTCTCGCAGTACGGCTCCCCGTCCTCCATATGGAAGAGGCTGTTGCCGAAGGGCTGGCCGCAGGCGGCGCACACAAAGCAAGTGGTGTGCCACGTCTGCCTCAGAGCGTGCATCACTTCCTGTCAGGCGACAACACAACAGGTCAACGACGACAAGCCGAGGAATAATCCAATTTCGGGGGGGGGGGGCAGCCCGAAACGGTTTTTCTCTCTACTGTCACGTGTTCCAAATAGCGTTGAACGGTCAAGTTCAGGTAATTACACCGTCGTTAACCACGTAGAAGTCAAAAGGACTGGCTGACGCTTTTGACGCCTTACCCCCATGATCTTGGTGCTGCAGCGTGCGCAGGTGGGGGCAAAGAACTCCTCGTAGCAGTTCTCGCAGTAAACGCTGTTCTGCTCCTCCACAAAGCTGACGTCGGCCAGCGACATGTTGCAGTAGTGGCAGTTGAACTCCTCGGGGTGCCACGAGCGGCCCAGCGCCACCAGGAAGGGACCCCTGCCACCGGAAAACGGAATCTCGACAAGATGCAGAGAGAAAGGCCGGGACCACGAGGCTTTTGGCGGTGGCGGAAGCGAACGGATAATTTGGGTACGACTGAAGCATGTTTTTAAAAATGGAGAGCGTCTACGGCGGGGTCAAAAAGCTCATAGAATGGCAAATGGGATAAATAAATGAGGTAAGGCCTTTATTTTGAAAGATCGGTTTGAGATGATATAAAAGTGTTTTCAGGATCATCAGTATAAAAAAAAAATCTAAATCTAAATCAAATAAACAGTTCAAATCACGAGTGAGCAGATGGCGCAGCGTTACCTGATGATGCTGTTGCAGGCTCCACACAAGGGCGTGCGGCTGCCGGCGGCAAACCTTTCGGCCCGTTGCGCCACACCCCTGGCCACGGGGGAGAAAGGGGCGGGGCTAGGAGTGACATGGGCGGGTCTGGAGGCGGCGGCGGCCGAGGGGTTGGGGATGTACTGGGGCGGCGGCGGCGCAGCCTGAGGCAATGGAGGCGGCTTGATGACTGCGGTGGTGGTCTTGCTCGGGTCAAACTTGTTGGCGAAGGAGCTGTCGGTCACCCACGGGGGGCGGTTGCCACCCGCCCCGCCCGCCGCCTGCGGCGGAGCGGCGGCGGCGCGGTGGGGGTGAGCTTGGGGCGCGTGGGGTGGCGCGGCTGAAAGAGACGGGAAGTGTTTGTCAGAAAGCAAACCAAACACGGCAAGTCGGGCAAGTTCATGTCGCGAGACAAATGGGGGTGGTGGGGGGGGGTCACTTCCGCGACAATCTCATTGTGCGGCCGAAACACTTGACCCGACGGTCCCGATTGGGCTGGCTCACCTGGCTGCGACGGGTAGATGCAGGCCGTGCTGACCACCTTGGGAGGGGCGGAGCCCATGGGTATCTGAATGGAACTCTGCTGGGTGGGCGGGGCCTGCTGGTAGCGCTGCGGGGGCGGGGCTTGCTGCATGGGCGGGGCCTGCTGGTATTGCTTTGGGGCGGCGGCGGGGGCCGGCTGACCAAATTGACTAGGGGGAGGAAGCAAGAGATGATGCGTTCAATGACCATACCGGCAACCGGCGGCGCGACCGCGAGGGTGACGATGTCAGCTTAGTTGACGATGAAGGTGAGTAGCGTAGCAAAGAAGAAAAAGCAGGAGAGAATTCAACGGCTTATTGATCGATTTCATACCAAGGAGTGATTCAAACGTACACTTGTGTGCCTTGACTTTAATTTGCTCCGTGTCCAAGCTTGTCAGATAATTTGTTCCTATGCCGCATCAAACTTTCCCATTGAAATGAAACAAAGTGCACTTAATCCATCCCAGCACCCCAAAACATTGCATTTTGTTGGAATAAAGAAAAGTGTTGGGGTCAAAAAATCAAACCCCGTCACGGAGGATTGTGCGAAAAGTCATTTTTCTCTCTGTCGAGTCGACTAATTTTGGCAACAACTCGTACCTTGAAAAACTCTTAAGTCAAGGCAGCACTGTACTGCATCTCTCCATGGAAAGAAACGGCGCCCCCGAGTTTGCCATTCAGCGGAGTGGGCGTGGCTCTCGCGACACGTGTGCCACAATGTGTTGTTTAAGCTTTGCCGCATAACGCTGAGGAAGCTCAATGAAAGACGAGGGGGACTAGCGACGGCTGCCGCGACGGGCAGCAGTACCTGGACACGGCCGCCTTGTGTTGGACGCCGGCGGCCGACTGACGCTTCAGGCTGCAAGTGTAAGATATAAAAACACGTGAGCAAACGGCGCTATCCGACATGTGTGACGTTTTCGGAGCCTCGCCTACGAAAAGAATCGGAGGAAGACGCGCGCTCAACGTCAGACTCGTGAGGGGAAGCGAGACAAGAAAAAACCAAAACAAAAACGGAGCGACACCCGAATGCGACTCCATTCCAGTCTGCTTCATTCTCCAAAAGGGACCTTTCCATCGACGCTTTTGTCGGCGGACGGAAAATGAAACGCAACATCACTAATTGTCGTCATCATTATCCATGCAAGAAATGAGACTGTATCACTCACAAAAGGGACAAGAAAATCTGGCTAACTTTCTCAGCTGCACTTGAACGCAACACATTCAGCCCAGAAAAACGGCAAGACTTCAAAGACCCTGAAAATGTTCACCCGCAACAGCCGTGCGATCGCAAAAGGCAGGTGGCTAGCAGGAGAAACCTCGGCCGCCATCTTTGTGGTCTCCGCCCCCTGCTTATTTCAGCGAGACAATGCCAAACTACATTCCGCACAAAAGACTCTGGGTCAAAAGACTGGCCTGCCTGCAGTCCAGACCCGTCTACCATCGAAAAGGTGGCAGGTTATGACAACGGAGACCCCCCTGTAAGTTTTGTACTTTTGAGAATACGACAAGAATAACAAGTTGGATATTCCAAACTACAACGGCAACAGACAAAAATCCACAAAACAGTGACCGAGTATTTTGTGGAATCTTCATATGTATGCATTTCTAAACGTCATGCTAATTAGCAAAATAAAAAGGTACAATCCATGCATGTGAGGTGCAGTTATTATTTTAGTCCAGTTGGGGTCACTATTCACAAATTCTACACAATTTCCTTTCAAAGGCGGGTCCAATCGGACGAGTGGCGCGGAAGTGAGGGCACCTGCTAACTGGCCAATAGCAGAGGCTAGCGGGCAGGTTGTGCGAGCAAAGTGCTTTTGGTCATAAAGCGACTGAAAATGTTTGAAACAGCCGTTTCCACCCCCCCTCAGTCTATACTGCTTACATTCGAGATTCAAGATGAAAGAAGTTAATATTACAAGAGTAAAAATGATAGATGTTGATGAGATCAAAAGTGAATATTTAGTTGGGACAAAAAGCGGAATCGTTTTGACATGAAATCTGTGTAACGATTTTCTCCCAAAATTTGACAAAGTGCAATTTTGGGTTCTTTTCATAGCGACACACACACACACACACACATACAAACACACACACAAAGAAAAAGAACTTTGGTTGCGTTTGTCACGGGTTGGTGGGAAGCGGTGAGGGTGGAGGTGAGGTGAGGCGGGCAGGGCGGGGCGGGGCGGGGCGAGACTTCTTGTGCAGGTTCTGAGGTGCGAGTGACGCAGCCTACCTGCTCTTCCTCAACACCTCAGCATCCTCCTCCTCATCCGCCATGACTGCGAGACACAAACAAAACATGTCGGGTTAAGCGATGCAGATGCCCACCGAGCATTTGCACGATGAAGATTCCTGGAAGAATCATCGAAGCATGCGACGGGCATCCGCCTTCTTACCGCATTGCGTTTCCGTTGCCATCATGTTGGCGAGCGTCTGGAAGGTTTTGGACTGTGCGCTGGCTTGGCGGCGGTGGTGGTGTCCTCCCTCGTCATCGTCCTCCCTTTCCTCCGCGCTCTGGACCGCCTGGTAGACTGGCGAGGCGCTGTCCACCAGACGCTCTGGATGTGGACTGGAACCGGACACGGGCGAGACCCCCCCGCCGCCGCCGCCACCGCCACCAACCCACCCACACAAGAGCCCCACAACAAGTGAGCTCAGAGAACAGGAAGCATTCTTTGGAGGGGGAGGGGGGGGCTTTGTTGATCACCAATGCAAATAAAAGAGTGGCTTTGGAATGAATGAAAAATCATTAAGAAAGGATGAAATGTTGAGGGGGGGGGCACACACGAGGAAGTGAAAAAAAAATACTTGTGCTCAGAGAAAAAGGAGCTCAGAACATTTGCTTTGATGACAAGTCCTTCTTGAAATCGGAGAGATGGACGCGAGTGCAAAGGTTTCACAAGATGATTTTTTTTATCAGCCAAGTTTTCACGTCACGCATGCCCCAACGCACAACGCGATGCTTCGTCCTTCACTTATTTCCGTCGCACTCTCGAAACACGGCGCCGGGAGGTTTTCATTCGGTGATTCCGGGGCTTCGATCGAATGGAAGAAAGCCAAAGTCCACCGAGAAATCACCAGGCGGCTTCACAAAGACGACTGTGACAACGTTTCCCGAAGCGTGACGTCACAATCGACAGACAACAAAACAACTTCCTCGCAAGAAGGAGAAGAGAACAGGGGGGGGGGGGTCTCACCCGACGTCGTGTCCCTTGGTCATGGTCTGCCCGGCGATGGCGTCCATGATGGAGTCCTGCGAGTACATGCTGATGGGCGTGTTGTACTGGGCGTGGATGATGGTGGCCTTGCCCCCCGGGCCCGTCACCTCGATGGCCTTGTGGCTGGCCGCGGCGCTTTCCTTCACAAGCACGCCGGCGCTGAGAGGCGAGGACGGCGCACGGGTGAAGTCAACGCGCGTTTTCGATTTGCGCGACAAAAAGGCATTCATGGAGAGGGGGGGGGGGGGACGCTTCATTAGGGACACTGCAGAAACTACATGAGAGGCGACGGCTCCATCGGCGTGTGGGACTTCATTCAGGATCACCTCTCACATAAAAATTGTTTTCGGTTGTGTTTGGGCATTTCACAGGGTCTCAGAATGCGAGAGAGAGAGCTTCTCAAGAGTATGCGTGAGAGCAATTGAGAGCGCTTCAACGATGTCTATGAGCTATCGCCGATGCCGAGTGGAGTCTTTTAGGAGTGAGCGTGCGAGCGCGTTTCATCAGCGGGACAAATTTTTCAGTTGTGGATGTCAGAGCATCCGGTCCTATGTGTGAGAGTATTCCACCAGCAGAATGCGTGTTTGTGCGTTTCGCCCATTTCACTTGTCTATGTGAGAGTGTTCCTGGCGGGAGTGGGAGAGCATTTTCATCCTTTTCAGTCGTGCATGCGAGTGGTTTTCATCAACGCATATGAGAGGATTCCGGTAAGCGGTGTAAGATTTTCAGTAGCATGTGCGAGAAGATGCCCGTTGAGTATGAGAGAGCATGAGAGGTCATTGTGAATTTTGTCCCAAGTCGTCCCCCTCACGAGTGACTAACCGAGCCTCCGAGATCAACACGCTCCCGCCAATCCAACGCCACGGCGAGCACGGCGTGACCTTTGCCGTCACGCCAAGCGTCAGACAAGTCAACACAACACAACACACACAGCAAACCAGAAGTGTGCTTACGCCGTCGTTTCGTCAGCCGCGCACACACACACACACAAACACACACGCCGTGGCTCATTTCGGTTGACGGGCGCGCACGCACCAAAGGCGTTTGTATCATTTGGAATGCCAACCTGGCCTTTAAAGAGCAAATGCAAATAAATAAACGAATAAATAATCAGACAACTTATGAGATGCTAACCGTCCCGTCATGCTAGGCTAAGCCAAGTTTAGCAACCTCATTTCCTCTTGGTTGTTCTTTTTTGGGGGCGGGGCTATTGTTATCAAAATAGTTGTCGACTAATTTGCTAACCGATTAGTTGTCAATCACTTAACCGTTGCTGCATTTCATTTATTTGATCAGGAAAAACTACAAAAATAGTAACAAAAAAGCTAGCGGCTAGGTTTTAGTAGCGCCATCATCACTGCAACTTGAAAAACAAACACACCCCAAATCAGCAGCTTCTTCCTTAGGCCAACGTGCCGTGCAATGTTCAAGTCAGCGCTACCATGACAATGCAAACACACCCACACACGCACACACACACACGAGCACAAACACACTTGATATGCGATGCGCTCGGCAGGACGATACTAACTTGGGAGCAGGGGGGCTGAAAACCTGGTTTTGGCCATGAGCACGGGATGAGGGCGGCCAGCCAATATGAGGAAAATGAGGAGAGAGAAGGACATTAGTCAGGTGACATCATCTTCAGTTCGTGGGAGGAGAAGGAGGAAGAGGAGGTGAACGTCTTGATTGAGGAGAGATGTGAGTGTGACATCATCAGGAATGATGTCATTTGCCGCTTCTCCGGAAGAGGATTCGACTAACCTGAATGATTCAAACGGCTCCAGACATGGAGCGAGAGACCTTGGCAAATGTCATTTTCAATTCACGGCATTCAGGCGGTGCTGCTCAAAACTCCAAATGCCTCGCACCATGGGAACCCCCCCCCCCCCCTGGTGAAAACAAATCAATGAACTTTTCTTCGCTGCCAATCATTTCTCGCACCGAACCAAACCAGAAAGGCATTCTGAGTCCACACCAGCGCTCATCCCAAAACAGTCAACAGGAAGACGCCATCGCTCCAAAAAATCAGAGCAGAATCATCATCTCATCTAAATGATAAAACACGGAAACACTATTTGAATAATGCAAATAATCAGCCAATAATTTGGATCAGCGATGGCTTCATACGAACAAATCCGTTCCGCTTTCCCTTCGACAGCAAATGTTCTGAGGCTCTTGCTTTTCTCCGTCACATGACATGAGGCTCGGTCATCAAAGTGCAACTTGGTCACAACTTCGCTGATCGCTAAACAACACAAGCACAGTGGTACCTTGACTTGTATGTCATTGGCCAAACATTAAATGAAGCTTCTCAATCCAATTCGACTCAGCTCTTTGGTACCAAGATGCCACAAGACGCTGTCAAAGAAATATATATTATACTCCATGCCTTTTTTTCCCCCCAAAATCATAATCAACCGGAGTTTTGACGATTAAACCTTTCCATTATATCTATCCTCATGTTCGGTGTTGGAGTCGCCCATAACGGTGGGTGTCCTTGCACCATTTGTCCACTAGATAGAGCTCTGATGCCATTCAATGTACACTTAGTAATAATAATAATAATAATGCATTTTATTTAATATGCTTCGAGGGAGATGATGTCGTGTTCCAGTTCTGGTGTGGCCGTCTCATTTACAACAACGTTGGCAGATTTACAGAGTTACGTTAATGGTGCATTGACTGCGCCATTAGAAAGCGAAAATGTACTGTATTGGGATTTAATTGTCAAAACTATAACCGATTATGATTATTTTGAAAAGGGCCGTTATTCAATGAATCAGTGGGACTCTACTCCAGCGTCAAGGTACCATTGTTAAGTCCAAGCTCACTTTTTTTTTTTTTTTCCTGGCTACGTACCCCACGGGCAGGCCTGCCTGAATGGCCGCCATTTCTCTCAGAGTTTCCTCTGAATACAGGCCGATGGGCGAGTTATACTGCTTCCTGCGGGCGGGGCTGCCGCCCGCTTCCGCGGGCCCGGGTGAGGCGCCGCGGACCGACGGGCGACCGTTCACCTGCGACCACGGCCGGGGAGGAGACGGCGGGGGGGGGGGCAGAAGCGGTCCATCAACAAAAAAAACGTATACCATTACGTTACCATCAAGTTATGAATATGCCTCTGTTCTAACCTGTTTTTAAAGTCACCACAAGGGGGCAGCAGCAGGTTCTCAAACTGGGGTCCTTGGACCCCATTTTTTTGCATTTTTTTCCAGAATAAAAAGCTGATTATTAAGAGAATATTTGGGGGGAAAGGCTCCTTTGGAAAACCTTCAAGTCCTGGACCCACAAAGGTTGAGAACCCCTGATATGGCGAGTCAGAGAATTCATGTCAAATTTGATTTTTATGTTTGAAGTCTTGGTTTGATGGTTTCCTCGGCTTTGGAAGGCAAAGACGTCGCTTTTAAGGCTTTGGGGTGGAGCGACAAGAACGAAGAAAAGCGATGCTATATGTGAAAGCTCACCTGCTGGTGAGGGATCAAGGAAATGCCGCTGTCGATTCTGGGCGTCGGCATGGCGACGGGACGCTTTGACCTCGAGAGAAGAGAGGAAAACGTTCATTTGACAGACGGAAAAGGTCACGTTTGAAAGTGGAAATTAAACATTTCGTGCCAAAACGTGACAGCGCAAGCATATTTCGGACATTATCGCTCTCTAACCCTAGCCAGGTTGTAGTTTGACATGATTGAGCTGATTTTGTCTGCCACGTTGACCCCGCGCAGCATCTCGGAAACGTTTGAAAAGCAAGAAAAGAACGCCAACGATGGCGGTGCAGTGACTTCAACAAACCTTCTTCATCTTCTCTGGGGGAGGTCAAAATCCGCCCTCATCCTCACCCTCATCCCGGGCCCTTGCGTCTTTTGTGCATCACCCGGAGCGTTGGCGCTCGGTTATGAGATATCGCTTGGCGCTCGCTCGGCGTGCACCAACATTCATTTCCTCACTCATCTTATCAGATCTTATCCGTGAAGGGGGGAAAAAAAATGTTGGGGGCGACATCCACATCCACATCCACGCCGATGCCCTCTTTGAGGACCAGTTATTTATACTCAAAAAACATAATAATAAGAAAAATCTCCATGTGACCAAGAGGCCATGTGCACCTCAAAATGGCTTCCCTCTTAACTTTTTGACACTCAGGAATATATTATGGGATATTGTGGGAAAAAACAAAAAGTAGGCACGGCCTAGAGGTTCAACAAGTTATTTTGATGACGCATGTTCACATTTTGGGTTCCGTTCATATTTGCATGCGCGTGTCCACCCCGTCACGATGGGGTAACCGCCCCTTTAAGAAACCCTCGCAGGTCCTCAGTGACATCACAACTACCATTTTGTTTTCAAAGGAGGTACAGTGGAAAGGGACACCCTGTATCGGTTGCCAGCCAATTGCAGTAGTGAGCAAATTGCTTTTGTAAACTGTCTCCCATGTGTTGCGTTGGTCATGTGACGTCTTTACCCCCCCTGGGGTCGCTATCTCCGAGCGTGCACAGCGATGCACGAGTCGACAATATCTTCCTATCTGCTCACATCTTTGGCATGTGCATTACGACTATATTTGTGTTATTACTTTTCTTTTTCTCCTCCATGAGCAGTAAGCCACAGTTCTTGTGAGGAGGAAAAGAAAAACAATAAAAGAGAGAAATTAAATGTTGTTTTCCAGCGAGGAATAAGACGCTTTCAAGAATATGAAGCCCAAAAAAAAAAAAAAAGTCCTCCTGGGAGAAGAGAAACCATTTAAAAATGAAGAAATAGCAATTTGCTGACAAGAACACCACAGGAAAATAAAGAACAATTTTGTGAAATATCTCAGGGTCGGTCAGGTGTGTCAAAGATAAAGCCAATCTGTCATGATTCGGTTTGGGACCAACAGGTGGCGCTGTAGGGCTCCCCCTGCAGCTGCACACCTGTTGGTCATTAGGAAATTAGTGCTTCAAAAGGACTCCCGGCCCGAACACTCAGTGTCGGGTCATTGTTACTGTCATGATTCGGTTTGGGACCAACAGGTGGCACTGTAGGGCTCCCCCTGCAGCTGCACACCTGTTGGTCATTAGGTAATGAGTACTTCAAAATGACTCCCAGCCCGAACACTCAGTGTCGGGTCATTGATAATGTCATGATTCAGTTTGGGACCAACAGGTGGCACTGTAGGGCTCCCCCTGCAGCTGCACACCTGCTGGTCATTAGGTAATGAGTGCTTCAAAAAGGACTCCCAGCCCGCCCACTCATTGTCGGTTCATTGTTTGCTCTTTGCTACTGTCATGTTCGTTTGTTTGCTGTTCCTTTGCTGCTGTCAGCTTTGTTTCGGTCATGTTTTGGCCACGGTTCTGTTTTAGCTTCAGTTGCTATTTTTGTTTGCTACTTTGAACTATGATTGTTTTTGGATATTCCACGAAAATGACTCGCCATTTCCAGGCCCTATTACCGCATGTCCTGCCTCACTCGGTTCAAAAAGCACCGAGTCAGGTGGGTCAAGGTAAAACGTTTCGGGTGGAGGGCATCGGCTCTTACTTGGTCATGGTGAGTGCCAGATTGTAGTTGGCCATCTTGATCTTGTTCTGGGCATCCAGGTGGGTCATGCCCTCCGTGCTCACGCCGTCGATGGCCATAATGACGTCTCCCTGAACCAGGTTGGCCTGCGCCGCCTTGCTGCCCGGCGTGATCTGGACAAAAATCAGCACAGGCAAATGGAAATCGGTCGGGATCTGGAGAAGGTTCGTCTGCGTGAGAGGGTACGGGCGTGAGCTGTGGTCTACAGCAGCTCCTTGCGAGTGTTCACATGGTTTTGCAGCGTTTGTCTCGTTAGATTAACTGCTTAATATGCATCAGTGACTCTGGCTCTCCTTGCCCACTTGCAAGGGTATCAAAGAACCATAATCATTTCATTTGGTGTTGCCGCTTGGCTTGAGTGGCAACACGGCCGGTCACTCGTAACTCAAACGCTCACTTCAAGTTCATCTAAGCACAGCGGATCATCGGCCGGCCTCCATGGCACCACCCCGTGAAGCCTGAGCAGCTGTCTATATACACACACATGGTCTTTTTAACCCCCAAAAGCCCCCCTTTGTGGTCGCTGTGCTATTTGCAGCCACTGACCCATGAGTCACCACCTCTGAACTTTACACCCGGAGGACTAAATTAAGGAAAAGCAGGAATAGACTCAATTGAAGAAGTGCAACCGAGCCAGCATGCATCCATCCTCGCACCCATTTTCTATCAAGCTTGTCCTCACGATGGCTTGCAGGAGAGCTGGCCACCACAATTTGGGCGTGAGAGCAGATTGAAAAAAAAAAAAGGACATCAAATGAGGAGGTTATCGATCATGTGGATAAAATGCTTAAAACATTTAAGTCAGTGTGAAATGACCGTAAATTCTAAGCCACGCTCCACTTTCATCTACGGTGTGTGCCGGCAGATGCCGTCGATCAAAGAGGGTCTGATTAAAGTGCCCTAATGCGAGCCGCAGGAACGTCTGGCCTACTTTCACCACCACCCAAACAGATGCAACAGTTTCATTGGGTGCACCATGAAAAAACAAAAACTGCATTATTGATGTCAACCCAGTGGATCAAGAATAAAATGTTCATTTTGATTTGTTGATACGCTAAAAGGTAAATATGGATCATTTCACTGTCATTCGTTTTATCTATCCAATACATTCAATATTCTATTTTTTTTTAAAATCTTCACCAAATACAATGAATGCAAAATTCTATGATACAACTATGAAGGTTTATCTCCCAGAGGGCCCGGCTCAGAGAAATAGGATACCAACAGAAGTCAGTCATGGCCTCCCGCAGGGTTCCATGCTTGGGCCACTATATTATTGGCTTAGTTGTCCATAAACAGAATATGTTGTAGTATTTCATATGGCCCTCTCATATTTCTATTTTTCCAAGAAAAGTTCAGCTATGAAGGTTTAGCTCCCAGAGGGCCCAGCTGAGTGAAAACTAATGATCGCTGCCAGCAAAACTAAGTCATGGAATCCCACAGGGTTCTGTGTTTCGACCACACCGAGTCACTTCATTGAGCCGAAACAGTGTATTGCAGTACTGCATACAACCCTGATGATACAATAAGATCTGTCCATCAAAGTGCAAACTCTGATGCGTTAGCTCGCAACGGTCCTAACTGAGCGAGTGCTTCCGAGTAGACTAAAAATATACGTCATATCTGCGGAGGTTCTCTTGGCCATCTTAAAGTAACTACAGTGACTCGGCGCACATGTAACAGTAGATGCTAGCAGAGGAGCTAACTGATAAGACGTGCGCGCGTGTATGTTGGCTGACCTTCAGTTGCTAAAAACGGCCGCGTGCCTGTCAACAGTTGCGCCTTAACAACAGTACTGTGCAGAAGAAGCTACTCGGACCACTGGCTGACTTCAAGTGGACCACTTCGATGTCCTGGACTTGTACCACATCAACATTCCGTTTCCTCAACATTGGGGTTGATAGAGTACATCAATATTTGAATGACATTTTTTGTCATTCAACGTGTGAATGTGAGTAGGGAATGCTTGCTTGCTGACATTGACCAGCGACCAGTCCTTTGTGTAGGTCCGTGTGGCTTGATATTTGCTGGCGACCGGCCCAGGGTGCATCCCCGACTGAATTCCGGCAGTTGTGCCCCGAGCAAAACGGCAGAGTGATTTCCTGCTTGCGATTTGGAGGCCTCGGAGCTGCGGGGCTCCAAGTGCAGGAGTCAGTTTTCACAGCGATACCAACGCGGATTAAAAGGGCGGATTACTTTCAAGATGCTCACATTTGGCGGCGTGAGCAGGAAGATAAAATAGATTGAACCCGTTGAAAATGAAGCATACGGTGGTCCAATTGTTGACGTGAAAGAGAAGGAAAGATCCAAGACGGGTATCTAGATGGGCCCTGAAATGGATTGGCGACCAGTCCTTCCTTCCTTGCCTGACATCGACTGGTGGCCAATCAATTGCTGGTCTATATTCCCTGACAATGGGTGGCGACCAGTCCTTCCTTCCTTACCTGACATCGACTGGTGGCCAATCAATTGCTGGTCTATATTCCCTGACAATGGGTGGCGACCAGTCTTTTGTCGCTATGGACTCTGACACAAGTGGTCATGCCACGGATGCTCATGCCACAGTAAGGATTTTTTAAAAATGATTTTAACTTACCCCCCACTTTTTATGCACCTGCGGACCAGACACGATTAGAAGTAGCAAGAACTAAGCAGAGACCGAGTTGAGTCCACACCGTGAAGTAACATTGTGCACCTGCGTACACTCCGGCTGCCAAAATGACTTCCGATCAAACAATCACCACGTAACATCCTGAAAGTAACAACAGAGGATCCAGACTTTGGGCTTTCTATTCCGAGCGCACGTGAACCCAACACCGCTTCCACTTTTAGGGCCACCGCGGATCCGCTTTCGGCCGAATGCTGACAGCTGCCACGCCCTCCACCCCAAAAGCACCCCACCGGGACACCTCACTCGTGTCCCCAAAAGGCTTCTGTCCTCTGGCGTAAACTGCAAATGATTGAGGAAGCCATTTGTTGGTGGTGGAAGCATTTTGGATCTCGTTCTGAGGACGTGCCATCCGGTGTTACTTTGAGACCAGGCATGAAGGGTGGAGGACAACCAATAAGAAACCACTATGATTTATTCCAGACAGAACAGAGCCAAACACAGTTGATTCCCAATGACTCCTTGTCCTCGGGCTGCAACTAATGATTATTTCAATCATCGATCAACTTCCAATTATTTTTTTTTCAAGTCAATTATTATTGTTATTTTTTGTTAACATCTCTTGATTTCAAAACAAGAAATTATTTCAAATTGACAGCACAGAAAATGCACCAAGATATCTACTTTTCAAGCCAATCAATTTTGCACATTTAACCGTTGCCTGACCTGCAAGCGCACATCGACCACGAACAACTTCCATTGATGGAGGTCCCGCGACAGCTTATTTAATTTCCTTTTTTAAATATTTTTTTTGTGAAGGTGAGACCGACAGGACACTAACCAAAAAATATACAAGATTAATAACACGCACATAGACACACCATTTTTTTCTACCCCCCCCCCCCCCCCCACCGCCCAACTTCCAGTTCTCCCTCAAACCTCCGCGATCGACTCAGGACAAGTTGATCGCGGGCTCCCGGTCGATCGCAACCGACCGGTTGGGCACCCCTGATTTACAACAAGTTAGAAAATCTGCAAAATCATTTTTTGCCAAAGTAAAAACAGATGTTTAAACAATTCTCTTCTCACTTCATCGTGCCGCTATCTCTGGTGTGCGCGCCTACGCCACCTGGGGGCAGTACAATAAATACAGACATGGCTAGACAGAGACTCTTCCTTCCGATGCAAGACACACGAATATTGGTCGTTCTTCACAGAGGATAAAGAATACATGTCCCCGTGAGTATAGCGATTTTCTGTGTTTGCTTGCTACGCCGTTGGTGTTCCAACAGCTGTTGCTTCAAGAATTGTAACACCATCACACTGATGCTAATAGCTAGCCTGTCAACACGGTTCCCATTATGTGTTAGCATGAGGTGGTCGTTTTAAACGCAACATGTAATTTTTTCCGTTTTATTTATGCTACATGTGAAGGGACTTAAGAAACCACACAGCACTACGGCCGGCATCTGTAAAAATTCACAAGTTTGGCGACTTGCATCTCAAGGATACTACGTGTACTGGGCCAATAAAGATGTTTGTGGTTGCAAATCTCAAGAAGAACTACCAGGAGCAGAAGAACGTGAGCATCATCCTACCCTGGAGATGGTGAGCGGCATGTTGAAGTCCTTCCCTCCCTGGAGCCGGAAGCCCCAAGGTCCCGGCCCCGGCAGCGATACCGTGTACGAGCTCATGTTCCAGGTGAGGAAAAGTTCCTTTTTCCGAAAAAGCAGGTCACAGCTTGCTTTTTTTTTTTGTCGGAGTTGTCTTGGCTCAGTGGTCTATGATGGCCAGAGCGTCGGGACGCGAGGGAGGACCGGGGGCCTCTGAGAGCACAAGAAGAAGAAGACGACGTCGACGTGAGCACAATGAAGAAGTGCGAGGAAGACCAGCAGGAAGAGCGGCACTTGCCTGCTCGGACGAACTGAAGTGACAGGCTAAGAATAGACACAGATAGTCGGGTGGCATGGTGTGGCATAGGGGGGGGGGGGTGCTGGACTTATATGGCGTGAAAGGGGACACCCGCTATGGCATGCTCGCTGTGATTCACCAGCGCTAATATAGACCCGCTTGATTCTTCTACTACCCCCCCCCCCACTTTGCTCCAGCCTCCCCCCTTCAGGGACTCCCTACAATGGGCGAGTCTGGCGACAATAAAACAACAAAAAGGTCACGCATGAAAAGAAGGGAGCCCATTGTGGAAATGTCACCTGGCCTATTAGCAAGAGGTCGCCGCTCAGAAAGTGAGAACACGTTCCTGGAGGTACTAAAAGATGTCACCAGACGGAAGATCAATATCTAAAAAAATCAAGGGATTGCTATTCAAATGTAGTTTTCATCCGATTCGTCGATTAATCGCGAAAGGAATTGACGGATTCTTCAATTATTTAAATAATCAAAAATGAAGGAATCATATTTTTCAGAAATAGATTTGTCATTGATTTAATGGCAATTGTATGAAACAAAAGTATCAGTTCCTTGATATTTGTGAACCTGGCATACCGTTATTGGTCTGACCCCCCCCCCCCCAAAAAAAAAGTGTCGAACACGCCTACTCAGAATCAAGTGGCTCAGACTCAGGTGCAAGAAAAAAAAGAGACATAGCTGGTAATATTTTG
The DNA here is from genome assembly GCF_025434085.1 of Hippocampus zosterae. Classification (NCBI taxonomy): domain Eukaryota; kingdom Metazoa; phylum Chordata; class Actinopteri; order Syngnathiformes; family Syngnathidae; genus Hippocampus; species Hippocampus zosterae. Next base: position 279,826 of record NC_067461.1, on the reverse strand, counting down.
AGATTTCCGTGATGATGTGTGCCTTAAAGGGGCGGTCCCACATGGCAGTTCACTCCCTTAATCGCTTCATTTTCGTTTTGATTTACCCAAAATTGTGAGTGACTTACAGTTCAAATTTTGGCTCGCAACATTGACAAAAATGTGAGAAAAAAAATTCCTCTCGAAAAAATAAATAAATACGGAAAGATAAGGCGAATCTTTTTGATGTTTTTAATCTTCCCTGCACAACACATCCTGTGCTCTCATTCAGTCGCCTCCCAAGAGGAACAACTCGAGAGTTTGAAGGGGCTCTCACGCTCTTCACACAGCCACACGTTAAAAAAAAAAATGCTCACCATGAAAACAAATATGACATCATATGAGTCAAGAGATCATCCAAAAAGTCAAACGTTTTAACTTACTGAAAAGAGAGTAGAGCAGAGTGACATCATGCTCGAGTCGTGCGCCTGCAACTCGTAACCTGGCCATCTTTTATGCTTTTGGTTTGTTTTTACTCCCTCGCTGTCCCCATGGTAACCGTGACAGCACACGCAGTCTTAAGTACCAACGATTACGCACACCTCAAAACTGTCGGGCTATTCATGAAACGCGCACGGAGTCATCAACAAGTGAAAACGGAGCTTTCAAGCCCCATTCACAGCAAAAATATTGCTTATATTGACAGCGATTGTGCCCGTCAACTTAATGGCTTTGTATTTTGGCAGCCGTTGGCAACAGGTGGTTGGTCTTCAATTTTAGTACCTAAGAGCGCGTTCGCGTTGACGATTCAGTGCAGAACTTTTTTTAAATGTTTTTATTCAACACAGAGTTATGTTTAAGGGCTTCACCTAATGAGGATTTGTTGAATGATGCTAATGTTCTGTCGAATAGCCTGAATTACTCGGCAGTTCATTAACTGCTGCATTTCTACTTATTTTTCTTTATCGACATCTTTGGGGATGTTTGATACCATTACAAATAAATAAATAAAAAATACTAGTATGGATATTCACTCTGTGTGTGTGCAAGGGCGCGCGAAAAGCAGCTAGCATGGCCACCGGTATCAGCGTCTAAGTTTAGACACTTTTGTCACAGATAGGAATGCCACCTATGTCGCCTGGATGAGTGATATTGTATCTCGCCCGGAATGCAGGGGGCCTGTTGGAGGGAACGTCTGAGATAGTTCCGCAAAAGATCATTTTACTGGGTATCGCTTTACGCACACAAACCACACAAACAATTCTTCTTGTTTGAAGACCACACCAGTAAATGTCCCACGCATGTACGCGCACACACACAAAAACAAATGAAGCTAATAAATGTCTGAATAGTTTTAGCAATTGATAGCATTTATAGAGATATCAACTTGGTTACGGCCATTTTGTAAAACCATAATTAGCTGGCAATCGTACTTTCTGATAGCATAAATGGTGTTTGGTGTTGACGTCACCCGGAGTGACGTCCTTGCACCATTTCTCCACTAGACGGAGCTCTCATTTAGTTCACGCCAATCAGCAGCACCTGTTGTCCCGCCTGAATATTACTCCAGTATTCACAACAACAATGGCGAATTAGCATGATGTCAGCAACATGTGGAGACAGAGAACAGTATTTGGCAGTTCCAGCCATTTGGGTGACTGCGGACACACATGTCTTGACTGGAAACAAAACAACAAATAAAAAAACAATAATGGTGAGGTTTTCTCGTGTGTTTCTGTACTTGAAAATTACTCTCTCGAAAAAAGGCGCCACACAAAACAAGGGACCAACGTGATGACGTCACATGCAACCTGCGCCGGATTCACCTCAGGGGGAGTGCCGCCGGCCGGTGATGAAGATAAAGGGGATTAGGCGGCAACAGAAGGGCACGAAAAGTAGGAACATGCGTCAAAGTACCTGCGAGTGTTGTGTCGCCATACTGTGACTTTGGGGCTCTGTTGTGGAGTTACTCGTTCCTCCCGAGGGGGTCCAACCAGGTCGGGAGGGGTCCGCCGGCGAGCGGGACAAGAGACTTTCTTCTTATCCGGTGTTTTATTTCTTCTTCTGTGGTGCCCGTGCTTTGCATTTAAAGAGACAGTAACAGCTGGCCCACACGTAAGGAGGTCGGTCACTTCCTGACACGCCCCTAATCGTATACATTAATTACTTTTTAAACAACAGCCCTGTGAAAATATTATAAACATAAAAATACAACAATAAATATACTGTTGACTGAATTTACGAAAACTGTGTGGGACTGACTGACTTATCTTTGATAATTCAGAATGTGCAGCGTGATACACGAGCACATTAATGTCCATTTTTTGTATATGTGCAGTGCTAGTGACCAGGCTATTGCTAATCTACAGCCATTTCTCTATTGCCGTTCTTGTGATTGTGCCGTGATTGTGAAGAGTTATCGGTCACTGCCCAAGTCCTGTTCCAATTGACAGCATGCGTAAAAAGAAAAGTACCCAGCCACTTCAATTATAAAGAGACTAGCGTTCATAGGAAGTTTCATTCTTGACTGGTTACCAGGACCACGACACTCCTCGACCAGAGGACCATTCCAATTTTCATTCACGTTTTTATCTCTCGTACTTCGGAGTTGATTTGACAATGTGTTTTTAACCTAGATGGCTGTGGAAGAAGCTACTGTATTCCGAAGCCTGCGTGTCCAAATTGTGTTCATGTCTTTAGATTTGGACTATAGTACAGAAATAAAGCATCATCGTAATGGCTGAACTGGGAGCAAACAAGGCTGTTTGTTTGGGGTTTTTTTTTTTAATTCATAAAAATAAAATCAAATAGTGATGTGAACGTAGATATACAGTAGATCTAAAAAAACAACATATTAAATGTGATTTTAAATGAGGGATAGTAAGTGTATAATACACGATGTTGTAGTTCACATTTTAGGAATGAAAGGTTATGAAAAGTCAATTAAACTCTTGACTCTCGTGAGGATAAAACAGTCCCAATCCTTGCTTCAATCCTTCGATGTCACAAAGGCCTATTTTGTAGGGAAAATCTGGTCGTTCTCATGAAGTTTTTACATGACGATGGTGTTTGTTGTAAGCCAAATCAGGAAATGGAAAATGAACAATTTGACACCAGGGCTTTGAAATTTGAATGTTTTAGCGGCGGAAACATTGTAAAAAGGGGTACGCCGAAACGAGGTTCGACTGTAATCACTGAGACAAGAACCCCACAAAACCAACAGCAACAAATACACACAACAAAAAAAATTAACGTTACATGTACATGTATATGGAGCGTGCTCGCTATTTAAGAGGGTCATCGAACACAAAGCAAATTTCCGTGTTTGTGTCATAGTGTATGTGTGTGTGTGTGTGTGTTTCGAAGATTCCGATGGAAAGCGGAATCCGGATCCCGTGCTTCATCCAGAGCCGGCCCCCGTGCTGCTGTAGGTGGCCTTGGCCCGGCTGTGGCGTGAGCCGCTGCGTCCGATGGGGAGGAAGGGGCTGGACTCCGCGGTAATGACGATGCTCGGGATACGACTTAGCACGCTTCTGCTGGCGTGAGCGTCTCCCAAGTCGCCACTCTGCCGGTGGACAAAACGTGTACAACGCAAACGGTAAGCGTCACAATCTGATTTTTAAAATTTTTTTTTTACAAGGTAGGTTACTCATTTGCGAACTCATTGTCAACTCGTTGGAATGAAAATTGAGCACAAGCGAGTCAGAGAAGACGCATGGTGGTAATTCTCGGCGGTCCGAAGTAAGAGTGCCTTCAAATGCGGATTTGGAGCTGGGAGTCGCGGCTTGGAGTTTGAAGCGGATTTACGTGGGACAGGAGAAGTGAACTAATCTCTTTTCGTCAATGGATGCTACAGCTTTGTGTTTGCTTTCAAAACTTAGCTTGTAGCAGACGTGTGCACATTTTCAGCATGACGTCTCTGATCCACTGGAGAAAGGACACTTTGATCCTCTCCTCTTTCATCTAGAACTGCTTCAGACAACAAAGTGTATGCAGAAAATTGGTGAAGATTGAACGACTGTCTGTGTCCTATGTGTTGTCTTATGTTTTTTTTTGTTATTTTGACTTCAAAATGGCGCCGCGAGAGTGGCTGCCTTTCCAGCAGCTCCTATATTTTGTTGTTCTACTTCTTACTTTCATAACTTTGCTGCTGTGAATTGGGAATTTCTCCATTGTGAGACTAATAAAGGTTTTCTTATCTTATCTTAAATAGGATAGATGATCTGACAAAGGGGACGTTGATTCCTGTCGTGGTGTTGTTCGATACTCACGTTAGGAATGCTGCCGCGTTCGCCGATGCCAATCATGGAAATGTCCGTGTCAAAAGATGTCTACGCCAGGACAAACAAACGCACAAAGATGGAGGTCAAAAGGTTTCTCCCAAACAAACACTGACATCAACAACACGATAGTTATCGCCGGCTGACCCTCTCAAAGATCCCCGAGTCGTGATTCTTCATTTTCCCCTTGAAGCTGGACGACGGTTTGAATTCGGTCAATTCCGCCGTGTCTTTGCCGATGTCGCTGGACACCTGGCGGCTGGCGGGCCGGGAGCTCAGACTGGTCAGGTCCGCCTCCGTGTCTGTTAAACCCTGGGGGGGAGAGTGGGGGACATTCTACGGGTCAAGCGGAGGACTTTGAATGGGTCTTGTTCAATGAAGGGAAGAATGAGTTGGCAGCTCAACATGAGGATTGTCTCCCCATCTTGCGGACTCTGCATTGTTGTGTCATGGTGAAGGCGGAGTTAATGACTTCCTGTTTTCCCCACGTACAAAACTTTGTATACGCCGGTGGTTGTTTTAAAGTGCTCTCCAAATACACTTGAGTTGAGTTGAGTTTCCTCCGCGGGGTTTACGGGCTCTCCTTACAAATGGGAGAAGAGCCGGAGATGAGGCGGCTCGGGCATCCGGTTAGGATGCCTCCCGGATGTCGGAAACGTGCCAGGCACATCCAAACCGAAAAGCCTCCAAAACTGGAGAGACTTCCATGTCTCCCCCGCTGAGGACTTGGGACCGCTACGGGACAAATGGTTGGCTCACCGATTCGCTGTCGGAGACGGAGGAGAGGCGACTCTTGCTGCGTCGTCGGAAGTGTACGCTGATGTCGGAGGTCTGGCTGGTGACGGTGGAGCGCCGCGTGGACACGAAACTGCTGCTGGCCGAGCGAAGGTCCGTAGGACGCACGCACAGAAGAGTGCCGAGACACGGGATGTACTTGGCCAAGGCCACCCTGAACAACACACACACACAATTTTACTGCTTTTTCCTGTCGTTGTTATCAAGTGATTTTTTTTTGAAGGGGCGAGGGGTTATTATTTGTTGTTGTATGGCAGGGGTGTCAAACTCATTTTTGTCGCGGGCCACATTATAACTACCGTTTCCCTTGGAGGGCCGTGATGACTGAACTACATAAAGTCAAGATTTTATTCAACTATTGTTTAAGTAATCATAATGAGGGGGGGTTAGTAACAAGAAAATGCTTCCAATATATCACCAATTTATTACCTAGGAAAATGTGACATTTTGGTGCACATTTTAGCAAGTATCATGGAAGGTGTCATTTTTTAATTCGCTTTCGCGGGCCACTTAAAATGATGTGGCGGACCACATCTGGCCCCCGGGCCTTATGTTTGACCCCAGTGCTGTATGAATTATTTTTGCTCCACGTACAGCACTTTGTATACAGCGGTGGTTGTTTTTAGGTGCCCGAGAAATCGAGGTGAGTGGAGTTGAGTCATTCGGACCAAAGTCAAGTGTCAAGGATAAGCGCTCTGGAAAACGGACGGATGGAAGGATTCCACTTTGATGGCTTCCGTGTAAAATGAGCTTCGGATCGCTTCATGGCGCCAAACTTTAATCAGCAAAGTGACGCTGAGCACGTTTTAAACCCTTTTCGTCCCACAACGATGTGACTTGCACGTGTCGTATTTGTGCGTGCGGGTGTGTTCTTCTCCGGCCCAGTTAGCATTTAGGTTAACTGTCGTAGCCTAGCGGGGGATCGAGTCATCGACCGCCGGAAAGAATGCGGCCAACGAAGCTCAAACTCGGTCAGGTGTGGACTCTCCTACCTGTACTTGGGGTGCGTGATGGCGTAGATGATGGGGTTGTGGATGGCCGAGGCCTTGGCGATGACGGCGGGCACCGAGTTCATGTAGGGTGTCAACATGTCAGCGTACCTGCACACAAGACAACAACAAGGTTAGCACGCCGACCGACCGCAACCGAGTATCTCGCTTTTTCCTGAAACCCCCCAAAAAACAGCCCGCCGGCGTTGGTTTTACCCGGCGAAGGCGGTGAGCGCCACGGTGGAGTACGGCGACCAAGAGACCACGTAGAGCAAGATGACGATGAGCGCGATCTTGGCCGTCTTCCACTCGTTCTGCAGCCGCTGGAAGGACTTGGTGGAGTCGCGAGAGGTCACGTGGGCGTGCACGCCGCTGCCGCCCATCTTGCCCACCGCCCTACAAACCACACGCACGCACCCACAATGAGAATTTTTCAACGAAGCAACAATTATCATTCATTCATTCATTCATTCATTCATTCATCTTCCGAGCCGCTTGATCCTCACTAGGGTCGCGGGGGGTGCTGGAGCCTATCCCAGCTGTCTTCGGGCAGTAGGTGGGGGACACCCTGAATCGGTTGCCAGCCAATCGCAGGGCACACAGAAACAAACAACCATCCACGCTCACAATCACAATTTAGAGCGTCCAATCAGCCTGCCATGCATGTTTTTGGAATGTGGGAGGAAACCGGAGCACCCGGAGAAAACCCACGCAGGCCCGGGGAGAACATGCAAACTCCACACAGGGAGGCCGGAGCTGGAATCGAACCCGGTACCTCTGTATCATTCATTCATTCATTCATTCATCTTCCGAGCCGCTTGATCCTCACTAAGGTCGCGGGGGGTGCTGGAGCCTATCCCAGCTGTCTTCGGGCAGTAGGTGGGGGACACCCTGAATCGGTTGCCAGCCAATCACAGGGTACACAGAGATGAACAACCATCCACGCTCACACTCACACCGAGGGACAATTTAGAGCGTCCAATCAGCCTGCCATGCATGTTTTTGGAATGTGGGAGGAAACCAGAGCACCCAGAGAAAAGCCACACAGGCCCGGGGAGAACATGCAAACTCCACACAGGGAGGCCGGAGCTGGAATCGAACCCGGTACCTCTGCACTGTGAAGCAGACGTGCTAACCACTGGACTACCGTGCCGCCCTGAAGCAAGAATTATTATTCAAAAATAAACTGGCATAATATTTGATTGGATGGGATGTTTATTACAGGGAGGAATCAAAAAAAAAAACCAAAACGAATGGCAACTGACTTGTTGGTGTTGCGTATGGCCCTGAAGATGAAGACGTAACAGTAGACGATGACGAGGAGCGGCAGGAAGAAGACGAAGGTGAACAGCAGCATGGTGTACGCTCGCACCGACGGCGTGAACGTCATGTAGTCCCACGTGCACGACGTCAGCAGGCCCTCGGGCACGTAGGCGCCTGACGCACACGCACACACACACACACACACACGCACACACACACACACACACAGACACACACACACACACACACACATTGTAGTTGGGATGCAGCTCATTGTCAAGTGTGTCGATTTTGCCAAAGCGCCACAACCACTTTTATCCCTTTTTTAATAATCTCATAATTCCTGTCAATGTTTGAAATTGTTTTTTTTGGGGGGGGTCATTTTTTTTGAGGGGTCAAAGGTCGTCAGTTCAATTGCATTTGCAATTTTACTTTTGCCATTTTGATGACCATTCTTTCCAATTCTGATGTCAGTGTCCTTTTTTTTTTCATTTGGTGAGTTTTTTTCAATATTGTACAGTTGTGCGTATTTTCTCACCCCCCCCCCCCCCACACCCTCAAAAACCTCCAGACCATCTTGTACAGTTTGTAGCATTTATCAATTAGATCATCTATGTAATTTCTTTAGCATGGCCGCACAGGGGCCCGGTAGTCCAGTGGTTAGCACGTGGGCTTCACAGTGCAGAGGTACCGGGTTCGATTCCAGCTCCGGCCTCCCTGTGTGGAGTTTGCATGTTCTCCCCGGGCCTGCGTGGGTTTTCTCCGGGTGCTCCGGTTTCCTCCCACATTCCAAAAAAAACATGCGTGGCAGGCTGATTGGATGCTCTAAATTGTCCCTAGGTGTGAGTGTGAGTGCGAATGGTTGTTCGTTTCTGTGTGCCCTGCGATTGGCTGGCAACCGATTCAGGGTGTCCCCCGCCTACTGCCCGAAGACAGCTGGGATAGGCTCCAGCACCCCCCCCCGCGACCCTAGTGAGGATCAAGCGGCTCGGAAGATGAATGAATGAATGACACATGTGCGTGCGTGCGTGCGTGCTCACTCCATCCGAAGAAGGGTGGCAGGCTCCACCCCAGAGAATACGCCCACGCCGCCGCCAGGATGGCGAGTGCCCGTTTGCGCGACAACACACCCATGGAGGTCAGGGGTCGCGTGATGACAAAGTAGCGGTCCACGGTGATCACCGTCAGCGTCATCATGGAGCAGATTCCAAACAGGGCGCCGCAAAAGGCGTACAGCTCGCACGCTGCCACGCAAAAGACACGTCAAGACCGAGCACGCGTTACGTCAAAGCGACACCTATTTTTTTTTTTTTCATGTCGCACATATTTGCTCCAATCTCGCATATTTCGACCATTTTTTCACTTTTCGTCCGTTGTTGGTGTATCCGTGCGTACCTTTCTCGCCAAAGATCCACCTCTTATGCATGCTGCTGGTGAAGAAGACGGGCGCCTGAGTGACACACATCAGCAGGTCGGTGACGGCCAAGTTGATGATGAACATGTTGGGCGGCGTGCGCAGGCTGCGGCTCCTGAACACACACACACACACACACAACAAAATGGGTGGTCGTGTGTGTCGTCGCCGGGACCGTATTTCGTGGCGTCCCACCTGCTGAAAGCGTAGATGACCAGGAAGTTGCCGATGATTCCCGTGATGCCGATGGCGAGGATGGTGGAGCCGATGGTGTAGTGGGCGTGGTCGGGCACGTCCACGGTGGGGAACGGGTGGGCGGCCCGTGGTGCCATCGCCACCTGGAGGACGAGATGGGCCATTCACCTGAAGTGGATAACTGTGACCGCGTGAAATTTGGTCCACACGTCCATTATGAGTCATTGGGATTGCTATACTTATGAAACTGTCCGCTGCGATTATCAAACAGGGCTGGAACGTTCAACGAGGTCGGAGTCCTGGGCCCGTGATGAGTACTAAACAAGTTATTAGCGAGCCGCTTCCTTGCAAGCCGCCTTGCCATTTATCCGAGATGAATGGAAATGAGGCGCTCCTTGATGTAATCACACGAACATTCGGCACAGTGGGAAGCCTTCCCGTTGCCCCGGTCTGGCTAATCGGCGATGAATGAATGATGAATCTCTCTGCGGAGTCGCTATCTTTTCAGCCCAAAATCCAAGCCGCCCGTCTCTTGTCTCCATTTCAGCTACAATGAACTAAAATGGAGGTCGGACAGAGGAGAAGTTCCTCCTGCGGGAATATTCATTCATTCATTCATCTTCCGAGCCGCTTGATCCTCACTAGGGTCGCGGGGGGTGCTGGAGCCTACCCCAGCTGTCTCCGGGCAGTAGGCGGGGGACACCCTGAATCGGTTGCCAGCCAATCGCAGGGCACACAGAGACGAACAACCATCCACGCTTACACTCACACCTAGGGACAATTTAGAGTGTTCAATCAGCCTGCCACGCATGTTTTTTTTGGAACGTGGGAGGAAACCGGAGCACCCGGAGAAAAGCCACGCAGGCCCGGGGAGAACATGCAAACTCCACACAGGAGGCCGGAGCTGGAATCGAACCCGGTACCTCTGCACTGTGAAGCCCACGTGCTAACCACTGGACTACCGGGCCGCCTCCTGCGGGAATAATGGACCACTTAATTAAAAAAAAAAACGTCTCTCTGCGAGAGTGTCCATTTCCCAGAATTCCCAAGTGGGAATGTGAAAGGATGAAAGCTGAGCCGAGGGGACGGAATGAATTTTGGAGATAAGAACGTTTTCTCAAAACAATGTTGACGGCGTGAGTTGTCGCCCATCGCATGCAAGGGCCCTCTTTGTATGGTTGTTTATCATCCTTCTGACAAATGCTTGCCCCCCCCCCCCCTCCCTCGCTCAACCAAAACTCAAACTCCTTCTCGGGGACTGTCCCAAATGAGCCAGAAAAAGACGGCTTCGAAGTGCAATGCAAAAGAAGCTAATATTATCACTGAGCCCGGTCTCGGAGTCTCAACATGCTAACATGCTAATGCTATCACGGCTATTGGTTGTCCATCACAGTGGTGTCGCGAACTCTTGACTAACAATTCGACGTCTGCTTTCAATCGATGATGCGGGTGCAAAGTGGGTCGCGCTCGGGGTCGATTGTGTAACATGGCTCGCTTACATGCTCTCTGTCATGATTCGGTTGGGGACCAACAGGTGGCACTGTAGGGCTCCGCCTGCAGCTGCACACCTGTTGGTCATTATGTTATTGAGAGTTTTTAGTTTCTGCCATGGTGTTTGTTTGTTACTTTGGATTCGTTTTGTTGTCATGACTTTGTTTTGGATTTAGTTTTCTGTGTTTTATCAATACACCTCTTCAAATACACCCTGCTCCTCTCTGCCTGCTTTTTGGGTGTCTCAAAGCGTCCAATCCAAAGTCCTAAAGACCTCAGCAGCCTTGACATTGACATCGGAGGACACCATCCCTTCCATGACAAAGTCTTCTCATTCAAATTTTACGAAAGAAGGAAACTATTTTCCAGTCGGATCTGAAGCCGTGACCACATCACAAGAGCCGAGTCTTACAAAAAGTTTTTGTTTGCTTGTTTGTTTGTTTTTGTGAGCTTTTCAGTCCCATTTTCCGGTCGGCGCATGTCCTCCTTTGCCAGTTGACAGCTGCTACCTTGCGGGTCATTTCAGACCCAAGACCCAAGTCTGAAAAGAGTTCCAGGTCTGTCAGTGGCATTCTCAGACAAGTCCAGATCATTTGATCCAAGTCTTGAAGGCACTCCCAAGACTTGCTTTCACATTTCCCGGTAGGACTGCTTGCGTTTAGGACAGAGAAGCCTTTGGAAATGCCCCAAATTTGCAATCCCCCTGCACGTACGGCTAGTCACGCACCCTGTTTCTAGACTTTTCTTCAAATGATTGTTTGTTCAAGTACTACTAAAGTAAAGTCGAGTGAGTTTCGTGCTGACGGATGGCCGTGCATGCAGCGTCCACAGTAAAGTAGGTCATGAAAGTTTCCCTTCATGTGATCGATAAGTGCCGCAGAGCTCGCTCCCATCCACTGATTGTGTCGATAACATCATGCATCTCTTTGATCTCAAGCTTTTAATCGTGTCGATTCAATGTTCAGGTGCCAATCCAAAAAACGAACACCTGTTTGACGCGTGTTGGTGTTCTGGCGTCACCGGTCAGGCTCACTTCCACATTCTACATCAGTCTCATTGCTTTCGTGAAAACGTGTAAAACTCGTGTTATTTATCAGCCGAAGTGAATACGGACATCTCTTGATCACTTTCATCCCATTCGTTTTTCCTTGTCCGCTCACGCGCGACGCCGGGAAAGCGGGCGAGCCTTAAATGACGCTCATTGTCGACGGAGTTCGGGAGCGCAAAGTCGGACTCACCGTCGGCGACGCTTCGGCGGCGCTCTGCAGCTCGGAGGGCCCGAACGCGTCGGCGGGGGAGCCCAAGTCGGAGCCGGAGCCGGAGCCGGTGAGGGTGGCGGCGGTCCAGGCGTGGCTCCCGCCGGTGATGTTGCGGGAGACAAAGGCGTGGTGGTGGCGCGTGGCGCTCATTGTCCTCTCGCTCTCCTCCTCCTCCGCCTCCTCCTGGCGCCCACTGCGCAGTCAACACGTGCGACGCTCAAGTCTATGCGCATCTTTTACCTTTCATTACACACGCGCGCACTGATCATTATTTGCATACGTCGACTTACACCACTTTACACACCCGCACGAAAACACGCCAACTCGCGCAGTGGCGCGCGCACAAACTCGCGCAACACACTCTCTCCAACATGGAAGCGCACATGAACACAAACATATATGCACGCATAATGATTTTTTTTTCCTGATGATTGGTGTTTCCCTGGTCTGAAAACAATCCGCGATCTCAATCCGTTTTTGTTTTTGTTTTTTTTGCATTTGCCTCCATCAATGCTGAAGACGCAACAGTTCCACGCTCAGCTAACGTGACGTGATTATGATGACAGGGATCAAGTTTCATTTTTCTTGCTGTTCGGTGTTGCAATACCTCTTCCTTGCTCAGCGGCGGCGACGGCGAGTCCCGGTAGCTGTCTGGGGCAGCCTGATAACACACACACACACACACAAACACACGCGTTGAGAACATTTCTAGACCACATTCACACCATTGAAACTTCAACATGTTCATCTGGCTTTTTGCTACCAAGTCCCATTCCCAAATGACCCCCATTCTCTAAATAACAATCCCCATGTTGTTTAGTGCCATTCCAATTTCCGACTTCTTACCATATTCCGTTTCTCCAAATGTTCCGAATAAATGCCCTGAATTCAGCACTGTTTATAAATTCACCTCCGATATCCACATTTTCTGGACTAATTCAAATCATCCCCACTTTAAACCCCCCAGACCGCATTCCCATGACTGAAATGTCCTATTGTGGCAAAATAAAAGACAGAAATGAACCATTTTTTGCATTTTCAGCTCCAACTTCCACATTTCTTGATTCAAACCTTCCAACTTCAACCTGGTCAGAGCTTTCCACATCATTTCTCATCATTCCACATTTCCACGCGATTTCATTCAGCCCTTGGGCATTTTCCTCCCGAAATTGCATCTCTTCACTTTTGCGAACCAAAAAGGAGATTTTATTTTATGACTCGAAAGAAAGTTGCAAATCAAGGCAGTTTTTTGTTGAGCTCCAAGTCTGACTTTACCTGAAGATGCCCCAAAGATGATGAAGAGACTCCAAAACGCTCACGTTCCAAATGGCGGAGGAGAAAAAAAAAGTTATATTTGATATACACCAAGTTCACAGACAAAAACAAGACAAGCCTTCCATCGGCATCTTCATGACAAGACAGGAATCCTTCAATAGAAAAAAGACTTCACCTCCACCCGTGTGGACTTTATATGAGGGACTATGAACGCACGCAAACACGCACGCGCACAAGTCTGTGTGCTGGCGGGCAGGGGGAGCTGTGTCGGTGGCTCACTGTGTCAAAGCAGCACAGGCCATTAGGAGATGAGGACAAAAAAGCTGGAATCAAACCAAAACAAAGCGAGCGAGCGAGCCGCTTCATTAGGAACACCTTCCAATGTGCTCCACCGACACATGCACGCCCGTAGGCCACGCATTTACAAAAGACAACCACCAGAGGCACTGTCACGGGGATAAATGATGATTGTACCGATTCACCGCACACAATGAAACATTTGACGATGATACAAAATCAACTGCAACGTTTCCTCCTTGTTAGGCAGGGCCTGCCACATATACATTCAATAAACGCACGCAAATAGGCGAAAGCTGTCCAAATCCTAAATTGATGGTTCTTTACGCAACATTGAAATGACCTCGGGACGGCGAACGGCCACGCTCGTCTGAGATGGAAGCGATAATCTGCCTCACCTTGGTGTAGGTATGGTCGCCACGGTAACCGTGGATGCCAGTTCATCATTGCTTGGACGTGAGTAGACTGGAATGTAGGACACGGTGATTGACAGCTGGGAGACGGAGTCACTCGAAGGTCATTGTGGACTCTATTGTCATAATAATAATAATAACAATAATAATAACATTATTATTTATTAATATAAAACATTTTATTTATAAGCGCCTTTCAAGAGACCCAAGGACACTTTACAATAACAAAAAACACAAAAGAACACGGGTTGTGTGTGCAGTCGAGTCATTTCAGCCATTACAGCAGGCTACCAGTGGAGGGGATCTGGCCACTAGAGGGCGCTTATAGCAGGCTACCAGTGGAGGGGATCTGGCCACTAGAGGGCGCTTGGGTGCCACCCCACCATTCCGCAAATGGCATTTATACCAATGCAAGGTGTGTCATTATTGTCACAATACACCAGCGGGATCTGGGATCTAAAGTGCCCGGATGTACCAACCATTTTGCATTCACCCAAGAGCAGACAACAAAATTAACAGTTAGTTCAGAGCCGTGTATGAATGCGTAAATGTTTCAGAACAATTGAATTGAATTGAAGACAACTTTATTGTCAATCGGATGTCTTTACCGTTATTTTTGAGTTTGGTGAGTAGTTGGGATCATTCATGCCCATTGTATCTGCAGAGCTGGAAATGTGCCACGTGTAAATTGAGACAATGACGTGATTGCTATGAAGCTGTTTGACGTCTACTTCATGATGCACTTTATTTAGTCTGTAAACAAGGCAAGAAAATTCACTCCCGCTCGTTATATAATATGACATTCAAAGGCAGTTACAAACAAACTAATTGAAGACATTTGTTCATAGGAAGGAAAATAGTTTATTGAAATGATGAAAAGAACATACAGCCCAAGATCAAGATTTGGAAAAAATCGATTCTACACCCACAACAACCTCGATCGGCGATGTTTTATTCTTGGTCTCGTATCCATTGTTGAGGGACATTCGCAATGACCTTTTTTTCCCCTCCCATTTTGCCGCCTCCCCTCAATCGACCCAAATCACACGACATTTATCTGCTGTTCATTTGCTAAAAGGTTGCCAGCTTCGTCGACAGACGCGCCGACCCCGCCAAAGTGGGTCGATGTCGTAAGTGAGCCTGGTTTCCATTCAGGTGGAAGTGGAACGGGGCCGCATGTTCTCATCAAACCGTGCGACAAAAAAAAAAAAAAAGAACAAAAAAGATATCAAGGGTGTATGTCCGCTTAAAATGTGATTTTTATTTATTTGTCTGGGGCGGGGGCGTTTTCAATCGAGAAAAACAGCAATCACACAAAATTAAATGAACAAGTCAAACTTTTTGAGGCAATAATATGTTATGTGTACCCCCAGTAATACAAACATGGTAATTTGATCAATAGTGCATCGGTGGCCCAAGCCGTTTTAACATCCTCTGCTGTCGACTGGAATTGACGTCAAAGTGCACTCTGGCGCTTTTTCGGTTAGTTCACGCGGGGTTCAACGAGAAGCGTTTGCAGAAAGTCTCCAGTGGGTGGCAGTACATAGCAAAGAGAGCGCTGCAGTCGCCAAATGAACAAGAAAACATTGACAGCACAGCAAGGAAGAGGGAGCGAGGCAGCCGAGCTAGCGGTTTTCTGACTGTCGTCCTTTTTAAACACATTTATTTGAATAAAAAGTTATATTTAAGATGTCCGAGGAGCTGCGGGCAGAACTGGAGAAACGTTTGGAATCTTTAAACATCCAGACGACCTGCGTGGAACACCCGCCGGTAACAAGGCACACACACACACACAAATAATTTTAACTTTTGGTCATCCGTCTTCCCTCTACGAAGATCCGTCACGTTGGCACTCTAAAACGGAAACCGAATGTTTTATTCGTTGAACTCATATGCCGATCATATTGTGATATTAATTTAACATCCAATTCCGATGTTGAGGCTGCATTGTTCTTGAAATTGTCTTCACAAGCAATGCAAAGTGACAAATGCAGCGTTTTCGGAAGGAGTTTGGCCTCTCGCCACCCTGAATGAAGTTTGACATGGCGAGTGCGTTGTCGCCCAAGTATTTCACTTTCGCGCGCAGAGCGACCAACATTTAAGACAATACATTTGTGACAAGTTTATGAAAATAGAACTCCTCTTGAGGTTTATCCTTGCATTACTTGTAACGCTGAACTTTGGTACACGTTTGCGCCTTCTGACGAGCCGTCTCCAGAAGGGGGCGCCACAACATCAGACTTGCCAAGCACTATCGCCCCGTGTTGCCTATAAATTGCTTGTGAAGTGTGAGAAACAACAAAAAAAAACTTCATGCGCCTTTATACACGATTCTAGCCAATGATTAATTTGTGTTCACATTTGTCCTCCTTCTGTTTGTGAGGTTTTCACAGTGGAAGCGATGATGCCTCACCTCCAGGACGTGAGAGGCGCCGTCTCCAAGAACCTTTTCCTCAAAGACAAAAAGAAGAAAACTTTGTGGTTGGTGTCGACGCGTCACGACCGACAGGTGAGGCCCGGAGCATCGTCCAGAATCCGTTTTCTCATCTCTACTACCTCAATTACTGCTACAATTTTGAGTGGACTACACACGGTTGACTCTAACAAGGACCACCCTCTCTATTCCTATACAGGTGAACCTGAATGAGCTGGCCAAGAAGCTGTCGGTGGGCAGCGGGAACCTTCGCTTTGCAGACGAGGCCACCATGCTGGACAAACTTAAGGTGACACAACCAACTAATAGCTATATGTCCTTGTCTCGCTCCTCTTCTGGTTTATAATTTGGCTTGGTGCTCTATTTAAAGAAACACGCAGGCTCCGATATTAATGGGGTCCGATGGTCTGAGGCCACCGAGTCATTGTGTTGGGCCACCCGAAGTTCACTGATGCTGGGCCGAACAGGCCATGGTACAAAATGGCACACTTGCGCTAGCTTTAGCACTGTAAACGAGCCAACGTTACCCACAGCTGCTACATTGGTAGCATAAGTTATTCGTAAGAGAGTGTTTACGGTAGGCCAAAAATGCCTTTCACATTAATCGGTAGTCCAAAAGTAACTCACTCACATCGCAAATGTCTAAAAAAAACGAATCAGATTTTTTTATTCATTCATTCATACATCTTCCGAACCGCTTGATCCTCACTAGGGTCGCGGGGCGTGCTGGAGCCTATCCCAGCTGTCTTCGGGCAGTAGGCGGGGGACACCCTGAATCGGTTGCCAGCCAATCACAGGGCACACAGAGACGAACAACCATTCGCACTCACAATCACACCGAGGGACAATTTAGAGTGTTCAATCAGCCTGCCACGCATGTTTTTGGAATGTGGGAGGAAACCGGAGCACCCGGAGAAAACCCACGCAGGCCCGGGGAGAACATGCAAACTCCACACAGGGAGGCCGGAACTGGAATCGAACCCGGTACCTCTGCACTGTGAAGCCGACGTGCTAACCACTGGACTACCGGGCCGCCCAGATTTTTTTAAAAATCAGTCAATTCTGAGGCAATTAATTGATGGAATAATCCATAAAGAAATATATATTCACTCGTGACAGGCCTAGGCCAGCTCAACCTAAAGCTGTAATGTTGCCGCATGTGGTTCAGGTGGGCCAGGGATGCGCCACGGCTCTGGCTCTGCTCTTCGACAAGGACTGTAGCGTCACCTTGGTCTTGGACCGAGACCTGCTGGAAGGGGGCCACGACATGGTCTATTTTCACCCCATGACTAATAGCGCCACAATGGGGATTAGGCCCCAAGACCTGCTGCACTTCCTCAAGGACACCGGACACGAACCCGTCCTGGAGGACTTTGAGTAAATGAGAAGAACTGCAAGAAGATTCCGATTTTGGGATGGGAGAAGCATTACAGGCAACACATAAATCATGCAGCGAAGTGAGCGGTCGCCGACAGCGCAGCACAAGATGAAGAAGCGCAGATAATGTCGTCACTTGCAGGAATGTTCCTGCAGTGCGCCCCCTTTTACTCTCTCTCACACACACACACACACACACACACACACACACACACACGCACCCCTTTAACCGCATCACTAATGAGAATGTATTGTTGCATTGTTGATGAAATTAGCAAATGAATAACTGCTCCCCACTGACGTTCTGTTCCCAGGCATTCTTTCACTCCGCACGGCTGCGCGTGAGCATTTCCTATCGTAGTTTTAATCCCATTGAAACATTAAAAAAAAAAAAAAACGTCTTAAATGAGCGCTAATTGTTTTTAGTTGAGCGTTCAACAAAACAAGTCACATTTGCTTTCAGTGTTTCAAGGTGGTCAGATGCGAGGAAGTGGGGACCTGCATTTCATAATAAAAGCGTTCAGACCCCCCCGGGGGGGCCTTTTGTTGCGGTAAAGGTGAGAGGAACGAAGGGCTCAGTGTGAGTGACTTGGAAGGTTTGGTCGCCATGGCGATAGAGAGTTGTGGCGTGCCAGTGAAAGAAAAGACCTCCAGCTCGTTGAGTTTTCACTGTTCATCCTTGCAAATCGCATGAAATGCTGCCGACTGTTCTTGCGGCTTGCGCGCTGTCAGGGGTCACAGCGCAATTGTCGAATTGTCCCTGTGTGTGTGATTTCATCCGTCGTTATCAGCCGTCCACTGCTAATAGTTCGTGATGCTCTGATAGATTTTGATTTTTGTTTTGCTCAAGGCCAAGCAAGGCATCTTTAATCGGAGTTCCAATTTACAAGCAAGCTAACTCAACATGATCCACATAAAAGTACATTTAAAAGGGTTCGGGACGTTGATAAGCAAAAGAAAAAGAAAGCAGCTTGCTAGCATGACTACCAGAACGTAGAGTGGCAGAACATAATTTATTTAAAAGAAAAAAAAAAAAGACCTCAGTCAATGCAACTCGACTTGTTACTCTCGTGGCTGTTCACCGTCCAAAAAGAGAGTCCACTGAATGGAGCCCCGAGGCTAAGAGTGACCTTTGAACTCTTGAGTCGAGTCCACCAGAGAGTTTTTTCTCCTCTGTTGGCTTTCTCTGTCTCGCTCTTTTGCCGTCTGCTTTGCAGCCCTATCACCGTGGCGACCAAACTCAAACTGGTCGCTATGGGAGACGCTCCAGAAATAAGCTGTCATTAAATGTGTGTGTGTGTGCGGGTTTGTGTTAGCTTTGCTCACACACATTTAGTGACAGTGTCAGAGAGCTGCACTTCTGTGTGGGTTATACATAGAGAGAGATGTGTGTGCGTGTGTGTGTGTGTGTCAAGCAGAAAGGGTGGTCCTCGCTTTGTTGGCCTTTTTTACTCGGTCCTCACTGTGCCACAAGTGCAGGAATGTGTGTGTGTGTGTGTGTCTAGACTGCTGTGATGGAATAATGTTTTAACAAACACTAGAGGAGAAAAACCGAAGAGTCAGCAGGCTGCTGAAAGAATCCTTCTAGTATGCGTGCGAGGCTAGCAGTGAACACTTGATGATGACGATGATGATGATGACGATGATGATGATGACGCGTTCAGATCATGGTTGAGATATTTTCAATCACTTTTGGATGAGACGAAAATGCACCCTGCTATCGAGCATGAGCTCCTTGTTACTGCCTGATGACGATTCACCCTCTCACCAACAACAAGCAAAACGGTTTGGTCGCTTTCCTGACTTTCACCGTTGCGGAGGAATTTACAAGTTCAGGAAGGGTGACTGCTGAATGGCGCCTGATGTTGGTTACCATGGTTATGAGAGAGGATGTTTCCATTGCCATCATGTGCCTTCTCGCAAGCACGATCGGGAATCGATGAATAGCTCCATTGACAAGCGTCGATCACAAACGGGTGTTGTGAAGAGGAGCTTGTCTTCAATGTCATTAGGTTGTGTATGATATTTACAACATGAAATTAGGTTCGAGGCCAAATATTTGGACACGGACGCAATTCTCCTCTTTTTAGCCGCCCTCAACGCCACCACCACGATTTGAGAAGAAAGTCAAAAGGGTTTGAACTTGGGTTTCAGCGTTCCAGTGAGCAAGCCTCTCCTTGAAACAGTTATTCATGCCTCAGTCACATCTCGGTTAGATTACTGTAACGCACTTTGAAGTCTGCCAATCCTCCATCAAGCGTCTCCAGTTGGTCCAGAATGCTGCCGCTGGCTTCTTGACTAGTACTCGTCAGAGGGAGCATGTAACTTCTACTCCGGCATCCCTTCACTGGTTCCTTTTTTTTTTTCAAATTTTGAAATGGTCTTACCCCGCCTTACCTCTCTGAGCTTCTTCGCACCTGACCAGACGCTATTAGCGGTACCGAGGGCTCAAGCCTTTTCCGTTGCCGGTCGCTCTCTCCCACTGAACGTTCGGCAAGGCTCCTCACTGCCCATTTTTAAAACTTATTTTTATTCTTTGGCTTTTGACTCAGCATGAGGATTGCTAGGCGGCCCGGTAGTCCAGTGGTTAGCACGTGGGCTTCACAGTGCAGAGGTACCGGGTTCGATTCCAGCTCCGGCCTCCCTGTGTGGAGTTTGCATGTTCTCCCCGGGCCTGCGTGGGTTTTCTCCGGGTGCTCCGGTTTCCTCCCACATTCCAAAAACATGCATGGCAGGCTGATTGGGCGCTCTAAATTGTCCCTCGGTGTGAGTGTGAGCGTGGATGGTTGCTCGTCTCTGTGTGCCCTGCGATTGGCTGGCAACCTATTCAGGGTGTCCCCCGCCTACTGCCCGAAGACGGCTGGGATAGGCTCCAGCACCCCCTGCGACCCTAGTGAGGATTGAGCGGTTCAGAAAATGGATGGATGGATGAGGATTGCTTTTTATTTGACTGTTTTTGTGCTTTCTACTATCTTGGTGATGAATTCATTGCTTTGTTCTTTGTTGTTGTCTGAATAAAGTTGGCGCCATGTGCAGCACGTTGTGTACAGCGGTGGTTGTTTTAAAGCGCTCGAGAAATGGAGCCGAGCCGAGTGGAGATGTGCAACCAATGTGTTGTCTTTGGTATGTGCTCTGCAGTTGACTGGCGAACGCGGTCAATTGTTCTGACTTTTATTTGCGGTGCTTTATTGTTCTTAGCCACGGATACAAACAGGAATTGCGTCAAATGAGAAACTGACAATGGCCGTCCACAACTGGCCCGTGGGCCTTTTAATTTGCTGGCTTCACATGAAAATATGATGAATGACAATTCTGTAAACTTGTGTGTGTGCGCGTGCGTGCTAATGTGTAACACTATCCTTCAGCAGTGTGTGGACTTCCGGGATGACATCATCGTCACGACTGTAATGTTTACTCTTGTAAGTCATGAGACGAACGCAGACGTAAGCGGAGCACATCCAAGCTGCGGTGCCGTCCGACAGGTAAGGTGAACACTGACTTTCAATATTCATTGATGTGACGCCAACCCGTGTTAGGATTCCTGTCTTGAATAAAGTTGATATGAGTCATTGGTGCCAGTCGACATTTTTCTTTGAATGTAACAAATCAAAGTGATCGTTTTAATGTTGACAATGTATTTTTGTAAAATTCTTTGTATGTTGTTGTTACACAAGACACATTTCTGAGAACCAAAAGGGATTCCGTCAATGTATTTATTTGACTCAGTGGAAAGTAAATTCACATTTTTGTTTCTGAATACATAGTCAATGTTTGAAAATTGTCACGTCCCGTGTTTGCCAGCAGGGGGCGGGCTTTCTGCCCCATTTGGCAGTAATTGCTCAGCCTTTATTTGAACGCTCTGGCAGTCGACTCACTGCCGGAGAATTCCACGCCGCGCCAATATTCTCTCGCTCAAATTGCTATTTGGATTATTTGTTGCCTCTTAGCTTTGTGGCTGTTATTACGCGCCATTATTCCTATGACGTACAAAATTTATATCATCGTCTAATCAGACCTTCCTTGCCATTTGTTTTCCGCAAGCGTTTTCTGTTGTTCCCTTTATTCTATCCCTGGTCCTTATTTTGACCAGCGTTTTTTTTTTTTATTCTCCCTATCGGGTATTTTGTGTTCGTCATTAAAGACTCCTTTTGTTCTCTGACAAAATCTCTTTTGCGTCTGCTATTTCGGCGATTCACCTTTCAGTTATTTTGTTGTGCACGAAGCAATAATTCCATCGCTTCGGGCACAACGTGACAAAAATAGCTCCAGAAAACCCCCTGCAAAGACAAGAGACCTATGCACACCACAATTGTGAAAATACCACGTTAAATTGCTTTTCAACATTTCTGGTATTCCGATTTTTTTCATTCCTTTTTTTTTTTTTAGGTGCCCCGCACTAAAACGCCACCCTGGGAGAAAAATGGAGGGGGTGAGCGAGGGCGGGGGGCAGAAAAAAAAGCAGGACTTGACAGCCAGATGCTGTGGCTGCTTTAGAGTGCCTTGTCGTCAGCTGTGAGTGTGCGCACACATTATGGTGAGAAGGTATAAGCGTAGCAAGGGGAAAAGAAAATGCGATAAGGACTAAAAAAATCAGATGCGAGAGCCAGTGTGTGGAAAGGGGCTACACGCTGGCATGGCTGCTTTAGAGCGCCTCGTCGTTGCTGTGTGGAAAAGCCTTGTGACAACCCGGTGGGATCTTGCATAGCGTCGTCGCCAGGATGCAGACCTCTCCAACAACCAGTTGTCTGCCACGAGACCAAAAATCCTGCCTCCCCGTTCAACCTGTTCATCTTCACAAACAAAAGATTCATTCTTTTCACAGGCAGCATAATTAACATATACAATGAGACTGGTTGAATTGGCCGTGAATCGGGCCGCTCCCATCATCAGTTGGTTGTTTAGGAATGCGAGCGTAACGAGCCACAAGTTATGGCGCCTCCCTTTACATTCACTCCTTCATTGTCTTTTCATCCTTTTTGTCCATCACTTCATTGAACCCCGAATCGCAGCTGACGTGACCAAGAGGGCCGGGGTGCAATTGAAACAAAAAGGATGAAGATGCGCATCATGTAGGGGATGACACATTGTCCTAACGTAACGACGGTCATACAGAGAAAATAAGATCAAAAACTTAAAAGTCACTTGAATGGTCGCACTGTGCGAACAGGTGCTGCCAACGGAGAATATCTCGTTTCCAAAAGTACCGTCTGTTTTCCAAACTTGGTGACCCTTATGCAACCTTAAAAAAAAATTTTTTTTTACATTAACCATTTGTGAAAGTTCAGAAAACAAAAGTACCTAGAAGGCTACCCAGCGGAACTTCATTTAGTGAAAGTCAAGCATGCTCTTTTTTTGTCAGCTGAGTAGGCAAACGCACAAATACACCCGACGACAAATCTAACCGTTTGTGAATGTGCTGTTGAGGCCTCCGTAGTTAACAACGTCATCATTCTTTAGTTTGGCACGTTCTTTTTTTTTTTTTCCTGCAATGTCCAGGTCTGGGCTTCAGCGTGGCGCTGATCGCTGTTGTGGCTTTTGCTGCGACCTCTGAAACCGGGATGCTTTGTTGTTGTAAGAGTGGACAAGGGAGCACTTTACAACACTTTATGACATCTCTCCTTGTCTTTGCCACTTTTATGACATTCTGCTTGTTGCTTAGCAGCAGGAATCGATCAAAAAGGGGAAGCGGGGACGCCAAGGCTAGCTTTTTCCGGAGCAAACTCAAGTCAACAACTCTCAGTACTGACGCAAAGTTATTTTGACAGAGTGACTGACCTCGACGTTCTGCGCCCATCGGCATGTTTCCCATCTGATCGATCGAGCGCAATCATTACGGAAACGTGTGCACAAACATGTAGATGTGATGGGGATTAGATTACTTTCGGGAGTGGGTTGGGGAGGGCATTTGTGCTCAATGGCCACGTCTGATTTTTAAAATGAACACATGGGCAAGGTCATTCGTAGAGGGTAACCCAATTTAGGAATATTACATTATGTACAATAATTACACTTTATAGAGCCATCCATCCATGTAAACTGGAGCCGATCCTGGCTGACTGTCGGACTGGTTCCTGGCCAATCACAACTTTGTTTTTATTCAATATGTGCTACTTTTCTTTGATAAAACTTGTCATGCAAAAGGGTGGCAGGGGATCAAGGACAATCGCATGCTTGACTTGCTCTCGCGGGCCACCTAAAATTCTGTGGCGGGCCCGATATTGCCACAGGCCCCTTAGCTTTGACACCTGTGTTCTTGAGGAGCAGTGTAGTTCCAAAGCTAGTAAACTAAAAAGGTGGACTGTAAGACACAAATAGGACTCCAACAATGATGAGAACCGCGTTTTAACATAACAGCCCTTAAATAATGACAAAGTAACGCGAGACTGAACTTTTGCCCAACGAGCTGCAGCAATACGCCTCCGTTAAATGTACATATAAGTTTTTTTTAATGTTAGCCAAAGTTCTTTTTTAAGAAAAGAAGAACGTGAACACGCTCCGACGCGTTTACGTCCTCGAGGCTTGCTCGTGCTCCTCACTGGCGGGGGCGCGCCGCAGGTAGTAGCCCCGCCCCCTTTCCTGGTCTCGGTCGTCCTGTCTTTTCACACACCAGGCAGGCATTGAACGTCCGGTCCCGCCGGAGCGGCCGCAGCGGTATCTGCAGAACAACCAGCCGACTTCCTTCTTCTCTAACCCCCAACCCGCTGCCTCAGGTGAGCAGCCGCCGCTTGTCGGGACCGGACGAAGAACCCTAGAGAACAGCCCCCCCTCTCCCCTCCGTAACCGGACGTTTGAACGCGGCGACCGTTCAGCCTCATTCAGTGACGTTAACTGAAATCGTAGCTTGACCGGCCGGACGGACATTTCACCGCCGCCCTCGAGCGACGGTCGTCGGTATAAGCGGATGGATGCGACGGCGGCGGTGCCGGCCCGGCCGCCGCCGTCATCCGCTCTCCTCTCGGTGAAGTTTGCTCCAAGTGATGTCATGCTAGTGAGGCAGGCGGGCAAGCCAGGCAGCCCCCCGCCGGACTCGCTTGGAAGAAATCGCCCCTTTTTCCCGTCGCCTCGTTCACGTGAATTCGAGTAGCAAAGACAGAAAGCGTCTCGCTGTGCTCGTTTTTTGGAGCACACGTGAAGACATCGATCGTCCTTTCCGTTTGGATTCTGCGCTTTGCTTAGCCCCCCCTCTCCCCGTCTTCGCTGGCCATTGTTGTGTGCACGCAGGCACGCGAGGAGTGGAATCGATTTTGAAAAAGTGTGACGCATTCGGAAAAAGCAAGAAGAATGGCTGCGCACTTTGGCCCGTTTGCGAATGAGCATCTTCTACGCATTGAGCGGGATTAGGATTATTATTGTGCGCGTGTGCAAACGGTGCGTGAATGAATGAATGAACGAATGACTGGTGTCACACTGTGGGTGCAACTTCAGTGCGGTGTTTGTTTCAAACTCGGCACCACGTACTGTATGCGGCGCCTCGACTTGCAAATTCAATTGATTGCGTGACCGCGCTCGCCACTCAAATCGTTTGTCACCATTCAATCCTTAATTTCGTTTCAGGTACTGGAAAACACCCGACAAAACAATTCGTATAAACCGTATAAAACTATCGTGTTATATATTATCTTATAACGGCATACAATAGTAACACACACACACGCGGGCCCAGATGATTATTATCGATAACATAATGAAATAGCAGGTAAAGAATGAAACAGTTTGTGCATTTCATGCTTAATTGTGCCGCTCCGGTCGTGCATGCCATGGCCACCAGGGGGCAGTATTCTACATAAACACCCGTTCCAAATTGCCAAATTATTTTGGTGGCGCCAGGGAAGGTCAGCGGCAAGGATATTCACCAGTTGTCCTTTTTAGTCAGGCGGCCCCCAAATCCCCCCCCCCTCCCCCCCTCCAAGAAGGAATGCCCGCCAAGCAGGTCAACGCCGACTTAAGTTTCACTGCGGGAAAATTGAGGCACGCATCTAAAAAAGTCCAGCGGGAATGAGCGCTTCCAAATCCTAGAAACGTTTCCGATCCCTTATTTTCCTCCTTTCTTTCCTTTTCTGGGTGTAATGTGACATCATCAACACTACTCACCGATTTTTCACATCCTTGTCTGGAATGCGGAGAAGTTTTTCTCACAGGAGCTCCAGCATCCATCGCTAATGTTGTTAACGTTAGCATGAATGTCGGGGTCTCCATACACGAGAATAAGATTTGAGTCTTGTTTTTGAAGTTGTTTAGTTGAGCGCAACAAAGCTCCTCGGCGTGTCGGGCCCCAGCCCGCCTCTGTTCATTCATGCGTAACGTTTTAGCGAGCTAGCTGGCTGGCAAGCTTGTATGCCACCGCTAATTAGAGCAACAGCGTCGTTAGCCGAGGTGCTGCAGACAGTCTAATCCCGCACAGGCAGATCAGCATAATCCCTCGCCACCTCCCACACACACACACACGTGTGTGTGTGTGTGTGTGTATGATGGTCTTTGTTGTTTTTACAAGTTGCTCAAACACGTGAGATGTTTAGCCCAGCAAACATGTGGGTGTCTCCCACAGGTTTCTTCACCGATCTCTGAACGTGCTGGTCCATGGGGCGCTTGAAAGGTGAAAGTTCAACACTCGGACGGCCAGAAGTCTACCAGGGGGATGACGGGAACGCTTTTGAGTCTCCGTCCCCAAAAGATGGAGCCTATTCGGATTTCCCGGATTATTTCTCCCGCTCGCATCTGGAAGTAAATGTCGTCTTGCACCAGGAGATTCTCACCGTCAATTAGTCGTTGAAATCCGCGCCGAGCGGGCGATGCTCAAAATGGCCGCCCGGACGACACAGAGTTGAGACGCGGGCGCTCCGTCATGTCCTGGAAAAGGAACTACTTTGCGGCGGGCGGTGGTGGTGGCGGCGCAGGCGTGGCGGGGCTGGCAGGAGGAGGAGGAGGAGGCGGCGCCGGCGGCGGGCCGGCCGGGATGGCGGCCATGTTGACGCCTCGCACCGTGACCTCCATCGCGCCTAGTAAAGGGCTGAGCAACGAGCCGGGACAGAACAGCTGCTTCCTCAATAGCGCCCTGCAGGTACGCACGCACGCTAGCTCGCTAGCTCGTACATCTGAATAACGGAAAACGTCACGAAGTCATTCGCCGCCATTGACGTCTCCTGACGTGAAGTGCATTTTTCAACGGGCGGGCGTAAAAGAGCATCTCGCGCAGCTTGTCTCTGAATGTCAAGTTTGAAAACCGCTGTCGTGACCGACAGGACGGGACGCGTCGGATCACTTTGGATTTGAGATCGCTCCAGTTTTTGAATCGAAAATTAGCAAAAGTTAGCACCAGTTAGCAGTTAGCTAACCAGCTGTCTCGCCGGGTGAGGGCAGCGTGGAGCCGGTCGGAATGTCAACAAGGAGCAGGCTGGAAGTTGGCTCCCGATTCGGACGGCAGGTCACGTGACTCCCCCGCTCCCGCGGGAACAAGGCGACATATGCCAGCCTGCGGGGGGGTGGGCGGCAACGGGAACAGGAAGGAGTAAACAAACACGCCCAAAGTCATCACGCAGTTGCAGTGCTGTCGCAGCGCTTTTTAAAAAAAGAACCTTCTCTTGTGGATTTGGTTTCAGCTCATGTTCCATATTTTACGACATCATTCATCTGCATTTTTTTTTTGGGGGGGGGGCACGTCAGCCCGTTAAAAACCGTGTTGAAGGGGAAAGCGGATGCGGCCAAATGAAAACCTCGACCCATCAAATGCTTTGTTGCTCTTCTTTGATGAGGTGCCGGCGCCGCTTTTGAAATGGCAAAATGGTTCCGTGGTCGAAACGGGTCCGATCTTCATTTTTCCACACTTGAGCACGTATGACGTTCCCGTTTCATAGCAATCCGATTGACTTGTCACGGTGAGCGCTCACGACTTAACGAAAAGGGGGTCACGGCGTGTGAATGGCCATATTCCGACGCCTTGCCCTCCCCAACGCATCGTGTGCCGTTTAGGTCCTGTGGCACTTGGACATTTTCCGCCGCAGCTTCAGACAGCTGACGTCTCACAAGTGCATGGAGGACTCGTGCATCTTCTGCGCTCTGAAGGTGAAGACCGAAAGCGCCCGCCGGCTTTTTAAAAAAAATATTAATTTTTTAAATCCAACACGGCTGCGTGTGCGGGTGTGCTTCTTCCCCCTTCAGAATATCTTTGCTCAGTTCCAGTACAGCAGCGAGACGGTGCTGCCGTCGGACGCGCTGCGCAGTGCCCTCGCCAAGACCTTCCAGGGCGAGCGGCGCTTTCAGCTGGGCATCATGGACGACGCGGCCGAGTGCTTCGTAAGACGTCGCCGTCCACTTCCTGTCCGTCGCCCGTACCGCCGTGACGCCAGCTCGTCTGTTGACAGGAGAACATTCTGACAAGGATCCACTTCCACATCGCCGACGAGTCCAAAGAAGACATCTGCACGGCCGGGCGTTGCATCCCGCACCAGAAGTTTGCCATGATGCTCCTGGAACAGGTACCGCCAACGCGTCGCACGGATACTTCCGATACAATGTCGCTTTTGCGAGAGTGTATTTTAATTAGCCATTCCAAAAAAAAAAAGTCATTGCGTTTGTGCGTGTCCCGTCAAAGTGTGTGTGCAGCAGCTGCGGCGCATCTTCGGACCCGCTGCCCTTCGTTCAGATGGTCCATTACATCTCCAGCACCTCCCTGTGGTAAGTAAGTGTCATCGCGCCTTGCCGTCGCAACTTGACAGTCGGCGGAAGGCGTCGTATTTTTCTCCCCGGGAGCACGCGAACGCGTTTTTCAAAGCTCCTCTAGCGCCATCTTGCTCAACCGAGCACGCCTGTGGCTTGTCGTGTTCCTCCTCAGTAACCAGGCGGTGAAGATGCTGGAGTCCCGACACAACGCCACCCCGGCAATGTTTGGGGAGCTGCTGCGGAAGGCCAGCATGGGCGACCTGCGCGATTGTCCCGTAAGCCACGCGGCACGGCTTGAAGCAAAAGGGACACCTTGCGTGGCCCGCTCCAACCCCCCCTGCCCCCCCGCCCCCCCACAGAGTCAGTGTGGCCAGCAGCTGCGGATGGCCCGCGTCCTCCTCAACAGTCCGGAGATCATCACCATCGGCCTGGTGTGGGACTCTGAGCGCTCCGACCTGGCCGAGGACGTCATTCACACTTTGGGAACTTGCCTGCGCCTGGGAGACGTAAGTTAAAAAAAAAAAAAAAAACTCCGGCAGAAAGCCTTGAAAGAAAGATAAAAACGCAAAAGGGGGGTTGACTTGACAATCTTTAAAAAGTCACGGCAGAGCGCCGCGTCTCATTTCTAATCCCGCCCGCCCGCGCAGTTGTTTTACAGGGTGACAGAGGAGAAGGCCCGGCAGGCGGAGCTCTACCTAGTGGGCATGGTGTGTTACTACGGCCGCCACTACTCCACCTTCTTCTTCCAAACCAAAATACGACGCTGGATGTACTTTGACGACGCGCGCGTCAAGGAGGTTCGCTCGCTTCTTATTTGCCTTTCGTCCTTCTCCCCCCCCCCCCCCCCCCCACAAACGTTGTTCTTCCGCCGCTCTCGTCCAATGACATTCCCCTCGCCCCCTCGCCCACAACTGCTTGTGAAAACACGGATTTCCCTCCATTGTTTATTGCTCCAGCTGGACGCAGGCGAGGGTGTGGTCACAACACACACACACTCACTCCCGTGCGAGTTTTGCCCACCCAGCAATCTTTTTCTGTCTGTCTGTCTGTCTGTCTGTCCTCTCTCTGCCTCACCCGCACGCGCGCGTTGTTGCGAACATCCCGTTGGATCGCTCCGGAGCTGGAGATGTTCTTTTACGGTGGGGGGGGAAACGGAGGACGGGTTAAAATAACAAGTCGCAGTTTCACTCTTGAAGGAAAAAAAAAAAGTGGACAGGAAGCGACCCGGCCGGTGCGTTTTCGGCTGCCGCGTTGACGTTTTTTTCCGAGTGGGATGGCGCGCATCTTTGCTGAGTGAGGTGAGCCTGCCAACGGCGTTTTCGTTCACTCGCACCGATGTGACGTCACGTGGGCGGGGTCACGTCGTTGGCAGGAATGGATCCAAATCGAGACTCACTCGGATGCCTTTTTTTACGACAATAACATCGACGCTCACACTTTGTGACACTCTCGAGCGCTCGTGGTTTTATTCTTGCCTTGCTCTTGACCCCCCCCCCCCCCCCCCCCCACCGTCGACAGATCGGGCCCAAGTGGAAGGACGTGGTGTCGCGCTGCATCAAGGGCCACTACCAGCCCCTCCTGCTGCTGTACGCCGACCCCCGCGGCACGCCGTTGCCGGCGCAGGACGTGGCGCCGCCGCCGGGCGTCAACAAGCCGTGCTACGACAGCGACGACTCGGGTAACTACAACACAGCTAGGAGTCGTAGTAGTAGCACAGCCGCAGGACAGCAGGTAACTACGCCGGGGTGGGGGCAGGGGGGGGCAAACCTGTCTTGTCGTAGTTGTAGCAACTCGTTGGCGTGCTTGCGATGACCGTCGCCTGTAGTACGCCGCTCGATTGTTATTTTTTTTTTTTTTCAACAAGTGCAAATGTGCCCGGGGTGTGTGGGAAGGGGGGGGGCACTCTTATTTTTCTCCTCGTTTGGATTTGTGTGAAACGTATCAATAAATGGGCATTTCTTGTGCTAGCAGTAGCTGGAACGTGTGAGTGAGCCCCCCACACACCCGCTAACCTAAATGCCCCCCCCCCCCCTCCCGCCCCCTTAATTCTGTCCCCTCAGGCCGCGAGCCGTCCATCTCCAGCGACACTCGCACAGACTCATCCACGGAGAGCACCTCCTCCCGACAGCCCGCGCCTTCGCGCCATGAGCCCCCGGCCTCTCGACCCCCCCCGGGCCCACCCGCAGGCTCCGTTCGCCCCCGACGCCCCGCCGCGCCGCGCCACGCCTCGCTCTGCAGTCTGGATGCCATAGGTGGGCGATTCACTTTGAAGCGGGGGTGCGGCTGGCCGCCAATCACCGCTCGCCGGCGTCACCTCATTTCTTTTGTTCTGTTCTGAATGGATGCGCTAAACGCCGCGTCGCCGCCCGTGCTACGTCGTCGCCAAGGCCACGCGGTGGCGGCCGCCGAGCGGCGGCAGACTCTGAGGACGGGAGGAGGCCCCGCCCCCGCCCCGGCCCCGGCTCGGGACAGGAGGCGCGGCTCCGGCCGCCTCCGCAGAGCCAAAACGGACAACGAAGCCCCTTCGGCCGGTTACCACAGCGAGGGTACGCTGCGGGATTTCTAGTGCTGAGCACGTCCGCCTCGCCGTGCCGAGTGCGTGGGTTCGAATCCGGCCTGTGGGTTTTCTCTCGATACTCCACTTTTTCTGCCTTTTCCATCATCAGCCATGCGCGCATCTGACATTTCAGTTGTGTTGACGAACACGCCGCCCGCCGTCCTTCTCCCGTCAGCGACTGCACCTCACCTCCTCTCGTCCCCCCTCCCTCAGGAGAGACGCTGAAGGAGCGGCAGGCCCCTCGCCAGGCCCCCAAATCCTCCTCCTCCTCCTCGAGCAGCCGTCTCCGTGACTTGAGGGAAAGCGTGAGCAACATGCTCCACAGCCGAACGCTCTCCACCTCCTCTCTGCCGGCCGCCGGCGTCGTCTCCTCCGCTAGCCAGGCGCCCGCCGCGTCCTCCTCGTCCGACCCTCGCGACCGGGAGGCCGACGGCGACTCCAAATCCGCGGAGGCCTCGGCGAGGTACCGGCCGGCGTGGAGGCCCCGCAGGGAGGCGCTCAACATCGACAGCATCTTCGCGCGGCGCAGGCAGGGCGGCTACAGCCCGCTGGCCACGCCCCAGCTAGGCGCCGCCTTGCTGAGCCAGCAGGAGGCGACGGCGAGCTCCTCCAGAACGCTCCCCGCCGCCGCCGCCTCCCCCAGGGAAGCTTACACAATTCGAGGGCAGCCGGCGCCACCTCCGGGGCTGATCCAGAGGATGGAGAGCGGATACGAGAGCAGCGACAGGAACAGCAGCAGCCCCGTCAGCCTGGAGCTCAACTCGCTGGAGCGGTGAGACCCGTCGCGCCGTTTTTCGCGGAATCATCAAACTTTGTTGTGAATTTCCAACCTTTTCACTTTAAAAACATTTTTTTGGGAAAACATGTTGCCATGTCATCTGCAGGGAGAGTGTGGCCGGGCATCCATCCTCCTCCGGACCGTCGTGCAAGGCCGCGAGATCCAAGAGTGACGGAGCACTGCTGCAGGACGTCAGCGCGGCCACTAGAGGGAGCGTTGGTACGTTTAACAAGGCAACAGCGGTGTTCGCTTCCTTTTTGCAGGGCGAGGGAATAGGAAAAATTTTTTTTTTTAAATTGATGGCGCCCGAAACAGGCCTAGAATTGCCAGAAGATGGCAGCAAACCACTTTTTGGGCCTACTAGGTGGGCTTGACGAAACGAAGCCCTCCCTCACGTCGACTTTGTTCCTTGGCACCAACATGCCACAAGAGGGCGCCAAAACAATACTTTTGGTATCGGAGAGCCCATCGTTTTTTATTCCAAGAGTGGAAACGCAAATTTTTCACATTGTCCGTCGGCCCGTTTCGCAGAGCGTCATCGTTTTTCTTTTTCTGCAACGCCCGCAGGCCGCAGCGAGCTGGACGAGCTTCAGGACGAGGTGCTGAGGAGGGCCCGGGAGGAGGAGTGCCTGCGGCAGCAGGAGAAGGACAGGGAGGCCAAGCTCGAGTTCAACCCCAGACCCAGCAAGTACCTGGACCTGGACCAGCTGCAGATCCAGGGTACGTATACACGCACGCACGCACAGACTCGCTACAATTCAACTTGTGTGCGGAATGTTTGTCATTGAGCGGCCGAAAAGGACAAAAGCGAGAATGTGGCATGTGGTGAACTCTTTTGTGTTGCCAGCTTTTTTTTCTTTTTTTGTATCTCTCGTGCACAAACCGATCATGTCGACCTTCGCATACTCAAAGTGTGGTGAGCAGAAAAATCCGCAAAGCTTTTGGAATGTCCGGGATTTCTGCACAGGTTGGTCATAAAATGTGTGACATGAGCTAAACACTTTCCCTCCATGTTTAGTTTCTATATTTTCAGCCCGTAAATAATTTGCTGAGCAACAGCTTTGCGTATTTGAGTATTTATGTGTGATTTTCATTTTTAATACATCGCTGTCACTCAAGGCGCGTGCGTTTTGGCCTCCCCAGGCAAAGGCGACGGTCTTGATCGGTGCCTGTCGGAGGCGGAGCTTCTGCTGGACCAGTCGGTGCGTCTGGAGAAGGCCGGCGAAGTCGCCGCCGCCCTCTCGGCCGTCAACGAAGCCATCTGTAAGACCCTCCTCCTCCTCCTCATCTTCTGTCTTCTCTCGCATAAGCTAACGAGGTCACGAGAGCGAGCGCCACCCGGCAAATATTTTGCACATTAGCTCCATCGCTTGCTTTTTTTTTTTTTTCCGTCAGTTCATCCTTTCACCATTTCCAGACTCCTTATTTGACCACACGGAGCCCCAAAATGTCCGTCTTTACTTTCGTCTTCCTTTTTGTGCATGCAATCATTTTATTTTTTTTGCACGTGTGTGTTTTTTCTTGTTTTTGGTTTTGCGGTTGCTGCCGCTCGTGTAGCTAAGCTCGGGCTGGCGAGTGAGGGCTGCGCTCGCGCTCACGGTCGACTGCAGCGTGGCATGAGGAGGGCGCGCGGCAGGCAGCAGCGGCTGCTGTTGCTACTGCAGCAGCAGCATCATCATCATCATCATCATCATCATCTTCATCGTGACCAGCAGCAGCTGCCCAGGTACCCCGAGGTCTGCTCGGCCAATCGTGAGTCGGCAGGCAACAGAAAAAGGGGAGGCGAGGACGGAAATTTGGCCTACACATGCAAAGCGGCAGACTCACTCATTCACCCTGTCACATTTTCTCACGGGTCTGTATGTGTGTGTGTGTGTGTGTGTGTGTGTGTGGGCGCGTCTCCGCAGTGAAAAGCCTGTCTCGCACCAAATATTTCTGACGGACACTTGTGACGACCAATCGGCGTCCCGGCAGGGCCCGCCTCTCCCTCTTCCATCTCTCCCGCCTCCTCATCCCATCACGGACGTGGCCTCCCACAACGGCTCTTCTTATGAGCCCGCCCCCTTCGCCGCACCCGCTCCGACGCGCGACTCCAGCAACGGCAGGTCAGCTCCTGCGGCGGCGGTCTCTTTGGCTCCAGGCCCCCCGAGAGAGATGAAGTTACCGGGTCTCCCTGAGGGGGGCGTTGCCGCGGCGCCCACGCTGCCATCAGAGTTCCCATCCACCCCAAGTTCATATCCCGCGTTGCCGCCGCCTGACGCGGCAAACAACCCGATGGAGGAGGAGCGGCTTTATTCCACCAGACCCCCCGGCGGGAAATGGTCCGGCTTACAGTCGGACCATCGTTCCGCCACTCAACCGATCAACCCGGCGGCCCTTTACAAGCGCCCACCCGCGCCCGCCGCCAGCGGCCCGGTTGCGTCTTCCTCCTCCTGCGCCGAGGGCGGCGGAGACTCGCTGCCCGTGGAGCGCTGGGCACAAAATGTCAGCAGATACTACGGCTCCCGCAACGCAACAGAAATGGGAGGAGGCGCGTGCGCACGGCCGCCCCCGGCTGAGGAGCTTTCAGAACTGGACTTTCTGTACCGGGCCAGCTTGCTGGCTCCCGACGTGCACGGCAGCGCTCCGAGCCACAAAGCAGGTAGAAAACGTCATCCATACAATCCAAATTTTGAAAACTGAACTCGAACCTAAAAGCAGACCGGCGCACAAATGCTAATGTAGTAATGCGCCTAGTTAGAGGTCGTATTGCTAGCATTTATTTGAAAAAGAAATTCCACAACGTATTTCCAAAATACTGATGATGTTCATGGGACTTGGGATGGATCCTTGGGGGATGCCTCCTAGTTGTCACATACCTCATCCATGTTGGAATTTGTAAGTGTTGCTGTTTTGTGATGCCGCAGGAGCGAGGAGAATCCCGTCTGGATCGCGGCGCTCCAAAACGCCGACGGCCGAGATGGAGAGACGCGCCTACAGGACGCCCGTGATGCTCGCCCCCGAGGTAAGAAGTCATATGAAGTTTTCACAAATGACATCGTGAATTACCCAAAGAAACATGCGCGAGCTCGTAAATGACAGCGATATCACAAATGACTTCGTGATTGGTGTGACATCACATTGTGAAGGCGGATTTATGAATACAAACCAAACGCAAGGTAACTCAATGCGCAAAGAAATGTTCTCAAATTAGAACGTAGAATGCGCAAGGACAAGTTTGGGGGGGGGGGAATGATGAGAGAAATAGCAACACATTCGAAAGTGCCGTGATTGACATGGCGACTGGCTGTTCAGTGTCCAGACGGCGCGGACGAGAGCTACAGCGCAGAAAACCTTCGCCGCATCGCTCGAAATCTGAGCACCAACCTGGGCCCCGCCGCAGGCTCAGTAAGTCACACGCTCCTTTCTACTGCCACCCTGTGGTCACGTGCTGCATCTGCCATTCTTGCTTTTCATTTACACGCCAGGACTTGATTTCTCTTTCTTGCGACTCTAATGTGATGTTTTTGGTGGACTCCGCCTTCTTTCTCATCATCCGCCATCTTGTTCTCGTTTGACGTTTCCTCTCCGTCGCTTATTTCGCAAGGTGTCGGTGTCCGGTCGCTCCCCTTCCTCGTCAACCCTCCCCCGGCCCCTCACCACCTCGTCGTCGTCGTCGTCGTCCATCGGTGCTCCGTCATCGTCCTCCCGTCGCCTCCGTCACGGCGTCCAGTCGGGTCTCGCGCCTCCGCCGAGCTCACGGCCGCCTGGCTCGGGCCCCCCAGGTAAACTTCTCCTCTTCATCTTGCCGAAAAGAACGAGCGTCACGTCTGGCTCCTCCTTTTCACCTCCTTTCTTTGTCAGGACCCGGACGGCGGTTCCACGGGGACGACGGAGAAGCGGCAGTTCCGCGTGAGCGGCACGCGGGCGTCCCCCCGACGTACGGGACACTTCCCCGCGCTCCCCATCGTTCCTCCGCCTCCTCCTCCTCGTTGCAAAGAGGGGGTGCCGCCGCCCCCCCTCACAGTCTTTACGCCACCTTGTCCCGTCCCGGCCGTCTCGGCGGCTTTGCCCCTCAGCCCCGTGCGTCTCCGGGCGAAGGAGGTGCAGGGGGCGGCCCGGCCCGGCCGCTGCGTCTGGACGTGCCCCCCGACGGCGACTGGCGCCGCGGGGGGGCCGGCGCGGAGAGGAATCCGCTGCGCCAGACCCCGCGACCCATCTGCTCGCTGTGCCACCATCTTCCCGCCGACTCGCCGCGTCCTTTCTGCCCCCCCTGCGGCACCCACGTGGCCCGCCGCCGCCCCCTGCCGTGACGCTTTTCAAATGTGCCTACCAGGAAGTTTAAGTTTGCAACAGCGGCTGGCCTGCACTTGACTTGACTTTGGACCACCAAGACCAGCTTTTCTCCACCTCCCTCCTCCATTTTGGTCTTGATGATGATGATCATCAAGACCAAAATGGAGACTTGGAGACTTTTTGATGATGATGATGATGATCATCATCATCATCATCATCAAAAAGTCATACACAGAAAGCCAAACTGGGACACTTCAAGTTTCCTCCCACCTGAAGGCATTTTTGGGCCCGATTTTCAATCGGCAAAGAGAGGCCTTCGGTTGTTGTTGTAGTCGGCGGATATGCGAAATATCGTAATCTGCACCTCATCCAAAACGCTCTCGGTAGTTTTCGCTAGCGAGTGGCCTTGTGGTTGATGACAATGCCGCTAAAACAACAGGCCCAACGCCGGCCAAAGACTTTAGCAGAGCGCTGTACTTACAATTAGCCGCATGGTCTCGCGTAGAGCAACGCAAGCTAGTTTCCGACAAGTCAAGTTGGAGTGTTTAGATTTGAAGCTTCGAAACAGAGTTGCGGCTAATCTTGAGCATGTTTTCCTCTTCCCGTCTAGCCTGCGACACGACACAAATAGAAATGTCTAAAGATCACTCTTTCTCTCTCGCCGTATCTGTACCCATTTAGGACTTTATGTACCAAGAATGTAAGCGGTGCACCTAGCGAGTGTCTTTGTGTAACTCGACTTCCTCGGCCGGTGAGGAAGAAAGTCGGGTGTGATTTGAGACCTTTTGTTGTACTCGCAGCAAGCCAACAGCCCAAACACACAAAAATATTCTTCAGAATGAGCAACTGAAGCCTTTTTTGGTGGTTTGTTTGCTTGCTGCTCACTCGGTTCACTTTTAGTCAAAAAGTTTTGGTTGGAATGAGCTTGTTCTATTTTTGCTGCTTATTTTTGTACTGGGTAGAATTAACACGATTGAAGTGTTCCAAAGAGTAAACGTTGTGTTTATTTGAGTGGAATGTACAAATGCACACGCGGAGCGAATGGCAGCGGCTTTATTTCGTCACTTTGGATTTATTATTTTCAACAAACTGTACAAAAAGGGATTCATTTCAATACATTTTTGTGCAACGACTCCATACAGGATGAGAAGTTTGGTGGAGCAGATGAACAAGTGACGGCGATCTGAAGTGAGCCGTTGGCTGCTTTCGCGGCTCGACGGAGCAAAGAGTTGCCCGAGCTGGCCGCAGAATCCTCAGACGACGCCGATCCTCGAATGAAGGCGCACTTCCTTAAACCAGGCAAAATCTTTGAAGACTTCCATGGAAATGCTAAATTGCTAAAATGCTAATTTGAAAACCTACTTTGAAACCTCATTTGGATCTCTCGCCCCAATTTAAAACGCCACCTAATTTGAAACCCCGACGCAAATTTAAAACCACTCTTTGAAAACCCTAACCCGAGTTTGAAACCCGAACCCTAATTTGAAATGCTAACCGTGATTTGAAACCCTAGCCATAGCTTGAAAACTTACTTTTGAAACCCTGACCCTAATTGAAAGTCCGACTTTCAAAGCCCAACCCAGGGAGTGAAACCCCACTTTGGAAGCGGAACCCTAATTTGGAACCCGCTTTTGAAACCCTCCCCCTAATTTGAAGCACAAACCCAGATTTGAAACCCTATACCTAATAATTTAAAATCCCTACTTTGAATATTAACCCTGGTTTGAAACCCTAATTTGAAACCCCGCCGCCAATTTGAACCTGTCGTTGAAACCCTAACCTCAATGTAAAATATGTGTGTGTGTGTGTGTGTATAGTCAAAAGTCAACACTTAAAAGTAATAGTAATACTTCTAATGAAGAAATAAGTTAAACAGTAAAAGCCACTCGGTAAAGGCATTAGTAAATGAAAACTAAATAGAAATACAACCCAAAATACTGCCGAGGTGCTCATCAACTATCAAATTAATCGATCCACCTTTTTGGCGAGCCATTAATCATTCAATTTAAGTGTCCAAATCCTCTGAATTTGGGCATCTTAACCCTTTTGGGTTTTTTTTTCAATCAAATTCTCAATTTTGAGATGACCAGTTCCAAATTTTGGAGCATGCAGAGTCTCGCAATTTGGATACTTTGGCGCTACAAAGGCTGGACTGATTGCCTTTTCAATTGTATTTTTTGAAAGACGGCACTGTTTGACTTTAGTAGTGAATCATCATATCGGTTGATTGATTTTTACAATTTTTCTTCCCAATCGGAGACGCAGGTCAATTTTTGATTCACTGATTGAGAATCTGCCCTCGCTTTTTCTTTCATCATAAGCATGAAAATATTCTTCCGTAACATGCCACATAGGAATACATTTAGTCATTACGATGAATGAAAGTGAAAGTGATCGAGTCCACGCGGTGCAAGCTTTTTACAGGCCAAAATTACGAAATGGCAAAAAAATAGCAAAAAATATCCAATCAAAATCTGGGGGGGGAAACATGTGCGTTAAAAATGCGTTTGGGGGACACGTGACGCCATTTCAAAGGGAATTTCCGTCGCACTGTCAATTTGATGTCCCCTTTTGGAATCAAGTCAGCGGGTGCATCCCGCCCGGCGCCTCCCTCCTGTTGCGACGGCGTCCGCCTCTCCCTCGCTTCTTCTCCCCCTGGGAGGCGACGGTCCGCCGCAGGTTGTCCGGCCGCGGCGCGCTTCTCTCCAGCACGTCGGCGTTGCCCAAGACCTTCTTGAAGGTCCTGAGGTGTTCCTCCAGGCCTCGCTTGAGCCGCGCCACCTCCGTGCGCAGCGCCGTCCCCCCCCCCTCCTCCTCCTCCCCCTCCTCGCCATCGCCGGCATCCCGGCAGCAGGGCGCCTCCTCCAGGCGGTGGAGCTTGGCCTTCAGCTGCTCCACGCTCCTCTCCAGCTTCCGCAGGTCGCCGCCGTCTCCCGCGGACGTTCGGCCTCCTCCTTCGTTCGAGCGGAACGACGGCGCCTCCTCCGCGTCTCCTGCGATCACCGACGCAAAGTCAAGGGCTGCGTGTCTTTCACGCCCTCGCAAATAACTTGGCTAGGTTAAGTTATTAGTTTAGTGAGGAATTGGCTAACGTTATTAGTTAGCTAACGTGGTGACTCGTTAGCAATTGGCTAACGTTGTTAGTTAGCCAATTGCTAACTAATAACGTTAGCCAATTGCTAACTATTATTACTTAGCCAATTGCTAACTAATAACGTTAGCCAATTGCTAACTAATAACGTTAGCCAATTGGCTAAAGCGTTAGCTAATTGCACTGATTTATGCAATTGGCTAATGTGCTGTGAGATCCCCCCCCCTCCCCCCCCCAAGGCATGGCACCCGACTGCACCTGGCTCGCCGCTCGTCCGGGCACCGAGCGTCTGCCGCAGGGTGCCGAGACGCTCCTTGAGGGCCGGGATGGAGTGCGCCTCCTGGTCCTGTTCGGGCCACTCCAGGAACTCCAGCACCTCCTGGCCCAGCAGGATCTCCAGGACGTCGCTGTGGCGGATGACGTCCTTCAGCAGCGAGTTGAAGGACGCCGACAGCCGCTTCATCTCCGCCAACACGCGCTTCATTTCCTCCCGCAGCTCCCCGTCCGACGCCGACGGGGCGTCTTGCCGGGTCTCCGCTCGGGCCCGGGCCTCCTGCAGCAGGACGCCGAGGCGCCGCACGCTCGACTCCAAAGTCGTCGTCCGGCTCTGCTCGGAGGCCATCGACTCCTTCAGCTGTCGACGCGCAAAACGAAAAGCCAACAGCTAAAGCAAAACTCCAGTGTGTGACCGCCGTCATGAGCGAGCCTTGAGGCATCGTCACTGACGCCTCGAGAAAATGCTTGACAAATCCCGACAGATGATTGCAGAGCACACGATGGGCGCCGAAGACCCCCCACCCCTACCCGGACCCGCCCTACCTCCTGCAAGCTCGTCTGCAGCGCCTCCACGGCGGCCTCCCAGTCGCCGGCGCCGGACTCCCACGCCCGAGCCTCCGCCGCCGCCCGCCGCTCGTCCTCCAGGGCCAGACGGTTCTCAAGGGCCAGTTTGGTGGCGTTGGCCACGCCCCCCTCCAGCCAGGCCACCGCCTCGCCCAGGCGCCCGCAGTCGCACTGGGGCGGCGAAGACGAGGACGCGTTGTTCTTGTAGAGGACGGTGTAGAGGTAGTCG
Source organism: Hippocampus zosterae (assembly GCF_025434085.1). Taxonomy (NCBI): domain Eukaryota; kingdom Metazoa; phylum Chordata; class Actinopteri; order Syngnathiformes; family Syngnathidae; genus Hippocampus; species Hippocampus zosterae. Next base: position 239,960 of record NC_067461.1, on the reverse strand, counting down.
ACGTCCACGTCCAGCTCGTGCAGCCGCTGAGCCTGCCGGCTCAGGTTGCTCGCCAGCTGCTCCACGCCGTCCAGCACCGCCACCTTGGCGGCCTCCACCTCCAGGCCCGTCTCCATGAACAGCACCTGGCCGGTGCGCGCCGTCTGCTTGAGGCGCTCGTCCAGCGCCTTGGCGTCGCGTTGCAGTTGCCGGACGCCGCCCGACGTCAGCGCCAGGTCCTCCGCCAGCCCGTCCACCTGAACGCCCACAACGGCGCACGCTGCCTTGCGGTGACTCGGAAAAGACAACGTGCCGCGCTCGTATTTGGAAAGGTCCACCGTGAAAAAGTAAAAGTATTGGTCAGAGCGAAGGAAATCGGTCATCGCTCAGTCGGAGAGCCGCGGGTGCGCCGAAGCCTATCCCGGCTGTCTTCGGGCCGGAGGCGGGAGGCGGGGCATACAATCGCCCATCCGCGCTCGCAACCCGGGACAATTTGGAGTGATCCGTCAACCCGCCACGCATGTTCGTGCAATGCGGGAGGAAACCGGAGTACCCGAAGAAAAGCCACGCGGGCACAGGGAGACCATGTACAACCCCATGCAGGAAGGCCGCAGCCCAAAAAGGAACAGTCTGAGAAAAAGTGCCAACCGGTGGCCGCAATGCCGGGCATGGACTGTAGGCGGCAGCGGCCGCAAAGCGGGACGCACACGTAGGAAAAGGCGCGGCTCACCGCTATGGTGTTGTTGACCACCCTGTTGTCCAGACGCTCGATGGCATCCCACAGGGCGTCGGTCGAGGTCACCGCGTGCGCCGCCTCCCCCACGGGCGCCTCCACTCGGGCTTCCTGTTGCCTTTCCTGCTCTTGCTGCTGCTCCAGTTCCTGGTCCAGCTTGAGCTCCGCCAGGCTGGCGTTCATGGCCTGCAGGCTGGCCTGACAGCCACAACGATTCGAAAAAGTGATCAGAGGGAAACGTGGCAGTTCAAAAGCAACAGTTTGAAAGAAAAAGTCATTCCCTTCAAACGGGCGTACCTGCAGCATCTTGTTGTGTCGCTTGAGTTTGAGGTCCAGGTCGGCCTTCAAGTTGCTCATGTTGTAGTGCAGCGTCGCATGCTGCGAATGCAGGCCGCTTTCCAGCTGCCCGCGCAATGCCGCCACCTGCTGGACGCTTTGCTCCACCTTGGCGTCCAGACGGCGCTCGTAGTCGTCGCGCAGGTCTCGCTCCAGGCGCCGGGCGCCCTTGAGCTCGGCCACGTCTCGGGCCAGCTCGCCCAGCCGCCGTTCCAGCTGCTCCAGCGAGTGGTTGAAGAGCTGCAGGGGGCGCTGCAGCTGAGACATCAGCAGCGCCACCACGTGGGGGACGGGCAGCGCTGCGGGGACGGCGGGATGGGACCTTGCCGGCTCCTCCTCCTCCTCCTCCTCGTGGTATGCGCCTGAAACGCACACAAGACTTACAATTACTTTATTTTTGAGTTTTGTGTCATCATTATTTTACTTCCTTGCAAATATGGCGGGCCCGTTTGTAAACGTTGCAACTCTTTCAGTTCGATGTTGCTCACGATTCGATTCGATATTGACTTCAATGCGTTGCAAAGAAGTCCTCAGAGGAAATTGGCCTCGTACCGGCACGGGTTCATCGAAGCACTCACCGGTCTGGAGGCTCTCCCACTGTTCATGTCTTCCGGCAGGATGCGAGATGCGATGCCGGTCGGGGTCCGCTTCCCGGTCCTCGACCGGATACTGGACACGGACGGGGTTCTGAGCGGGTTCCCGATCCTGGACGTGGATGGGATACCGGACGGGGACAGGGTACTGGCCGGGGTCCCGTTCTTGAACTCGGACAGGGTCCGAATGCGGAAGACGGACGGGAGTGTGGACGCGGTCCCCATGTGGAGCACGGTCCTGATTTGGTACAGGGGCGGGAGACTGAGCGCGGTCCTGATTTGGTACATAGACAGGAAGTTGAGCGTGCTCCTGGTGTCGAGAGCGGTCCCCGTTTGCGACATGTACAGGAGACTCAACGTGGCTGACATTGTGCGGCGTGTTGACTGACCCCTGGTGGTCGTTCTGCTCACTGTTTGGCTGGCTGTGCTCTTGCTGGGGCAGAACGCCTGAAACACACAACCGATTTGGTTTGACGAGACATGCGGACGTACACGGCGGACACTGGCGAGAACGCACTTTTCACCTTTCACGGCTTTGCTGTTTCACGGGATTTTTTTCTGGTTCACTTTTGCAACAAAAGTAGGTTTTGATCTCTGGCTTCATTCTATTGTACAGTATTGTCGTGTCTAATAATTGTAAAAAAAAAAAAAGAAAAAATGCTGATTGTAACTGCCGTGATCGCTCGGTGATATTAAAAAGGTTATTTAGGTTATATTGCCCCCTGCTGTTACAGTTGAGAGTTGCATTGAGTGACAGGAAGTGGTTCACGTCGATTGGAAGTTCGGTAAGTGTGACGAAAGCGCAAAGTGCTCTCCGAAATTCCCGTTTAGAGGCAAAATGGGATCGGGCCGCGACAACCGTGTGTTTTATGTCGTACATTGTGCAATTGGATATTTTGGACGTCGTTTTTCACCCCAAAATGGCGCTCGTCGGCGGCGTGGCTTATGCAAGCGGGGGAAAATGTGGCCGTTCCCATTCCCAAACACGGCAAAGTCTTTCTTTCTCTCTGCCGACTGTGCAGTTTGCTCGCGTGAGTCAGCAAGAAAATGCTCCGGAACACTCTGCGCTCCCTCCGTATCCGTGACCTTCAGTCGGAGACGTGGGCGCAAATCCCTCAAGTGATGCACACTCATCACTTCTACTTCCGCTTGGGAAATGACGGCGGCGGCGGCGGCGGCACGAAGGTCCGGCCAGCGAGCCGTCGACTTTTGGGAAGGGAGCAGCTCAGTGGACACTTATGGGGGAAAGCAACAAAGAATTGGCCCAACAGGTCAAAGGTCACGCTTCAAGTCACGCTCTACCCGCTGCCGATAGCATGATTTCACAAAAGCTGCAAACGGGCAGCGTTTTCGAGAAAGGCGTGGAGTCCCCCACCACAGAGGAGGATCAAACTCGCCACAATTTCAGGAAGAGAAGACACCACGTCCATTTTGTTGGACTGCTTTGAGAGAGGCTTGCTCTGCACTTGGGCAAGGCATCGAAGCGGCAACCGGCCGTTAAAGGCTCAAGTGGAGCGTCGTCGTCAGAATGCAGGAGTTGGCTTGAAGTGGAGAAAAACATGACGACAAGACCGCTCGTTTGAGACGCTCGTCTGTACCTGGGCGGTCAGGATGAGGTCAAAGGTCGTTTGCGTTGGCGTTTGAAAAGCAGATTTGGGGATTGCGAGGGTTCTGTTGGCGAGAGGCTCGCTCGTCCGCTCTCGGGGGGTTTTCCAGAAATCCCTTCAGTGGGGTATGAAAATCTTGAAAAGCGCTCGCTTCGGTGAGTCACGCTTGCTCTATTTCAGTCGTTGGAGTTCCTCCGATTGTGTCCGGCGTCGCCGCAAGGTGGATGACTTCACGCCAGCGGCTTGGCAGGAAGTGTTTTGAATCGGAGGTGTGGTGGGAGCGAGCGGCGGGTCGGCACTGCCGACATTTCGCCCCTTTTCTTGCTTATTTTTTCCAACCGCATATAGGAAGTGAAAAAACACGATGAAGCTGGCAAGCCTGATGCGAATGTGATTGCCTGGTCGACACGGTGTCCTAGTGGTTTGCATGTCTGCCTCACAGTTCTGGGTTTGAATCTGTGGCCCGTATGTGTGGAGTTTGCATGTTCTCCACGTGTTTTTTTTCTCCCTCCAACATCCGAGAGACATGTTGGCATATTAGCTAGCTTCATTGAAGAATCAAAATTGTCGACAGGTGTGAATGTGAGAGGGGTTGCTGGTTTGCCGCTACAAGAGCCAAGAGTGCCTGGCGAGCAATCGGTTCTTTGTGGAGAGGTGCCATGTGTGTGAGGTGGTACCAGCGGTGTGGAGACTTGCGGGCGTTCTCGGGAACTCGGATCCTCCAATCAGAGACGAGTTTGCCGTGTCGATCTGTGTATCGGCGACTGCAAAAGACAACGTTGACGTTTTTAATCGGGCACAGGAAGTCGCTTTTATTTACATCTGGCTCCTTTTCGGGACGTCCTCCTGCGGACTGCGAGCAAACATGACTCTTTCCCACCAAAACGAGTCTCGACTGAATTAAACGACTACTGCTCCCATTTGGGGACGATGAGAAAAGCAATCTTAAAAATAGAGCCCAATGGAAAGAAACACTCTGTTCAGAAATATTTTTCTTTTAAGTCCGTTGAAACACACCCACGCACACACTCATAAAGCACGTAAAAACATTTGTGTCAGTTGCTCAAAAATGTTGTTTCTTCACTTTCCTTCCACGAGGTTGTCGTATAGAAGGTAGCTTCAATACACATTTAAAAATAGATTTCAGTTTGTTTCCTAAAATATAATCCAAAGGAAAGGTAATGAGGGGAAAGAGTAGTGGTGCTAGAAGAGAGCCTTGAGGAACCCCGGAGTTTATTATTAAGAATTTCGCGACGAAAATCACGAGAACTACGGAGAATTCTACACTCGGCGTCCGCGCAGACGTGGATTTCAAAAAATGTTCATTCAGCACATTTCGAAGATGTGGCGATTGACACAAAGGGGGAAGCCTGTCGCCACGTAAGAGAAGTAAGCACCTGTGTCGTCACAGTTGTCTCCTCCGTGTCCTGGGCAACATCTCCACAAGAGAGCTGTGGTCTCCTTCTGCTGCTGCCTGTAGAGCGGCCGAGTGGACAGCTTGTACCTGCGCACAAGAGCCAGTTTGGATGCTTTGATGCTGAGCCGCCGAGTGCGACGCGTACCCAGAGTCCCGCCATTGAGCAAACAAGCTACGCTTAAATGGGCGGTGCTAGCGAATGTCTCTTGTTGTTGTTTCCTTACATGACCAAATGACAGTCCGGCGTTCCGCTGGGACAGGGACTTTGGGACTTGATGGTGTACTTCTCCGTGCCGCACGCCACCGCCACAGTGACCACACGCTTCTGCACCAAGGCGCACCAGTTCCTGCAATGCAAGTTGAAAAATATCTCCTGATCATCCCCTTTTCCCCCCTGCGCCGACGCTTTTCCTGCTGCTGCCTGCGGATAAACGAGCAACGGGGAAAATATGACTTCATACGAGGTTTGGACTTTGATTCCTCCATTGTTTCCTGCGCTTCCTGTCGGAGGGGGGGGGGGGGGGGGCCGCGGGCGTCAACCACTTTTTGGGGGGTTCCGCTGAACAGAAGTTACGGGAAATCATTTGAGACCTCGTGATCATGAAAAAAAAAGACAGACGTGACCGGGAAAGCAGAAAAGCCAGAGGATGTTTACGACGATTGTTTCCTGCCGAGGACCATTTAGGAGACAATTTCCAATCTGCACATCAGATGGACTTTTTTGGGGGTTTTTTGGTCCAGTGGCTGAGTGGGTGTCAACCGTTTGGAAGGAAGGAAAAGCAAGCCGTGCGTCACACGACTGTAAACACCCCAAAAGAGATTTGGAGGCTTTGGGCTGATTCGGCATCAGAGCGCGGCCGCCGGCACGACAACATGGTGGCAGTCAAAACACGCAAAGCCTTGCGGCGTCCTCGCGGTTGAAGGCGCCGCACGCTTGGAATGCGGCCGCATGTCGGGGGATGAAGGGAGAAGATACGCCCAAATGAAAACGGCTCAGATTCCATATGAGCATCGTTCCGCTTTGGATGTTGGACTGCGAGGGGGGCGGGGGGGTGCGGAAAATGTTTAGCGCGTGTACTTTGATACATGACACAGCTAAGCTAACTCCTTTGCTGGGGAGAAGGACCGAGCCCTGCACAAACGGCAAAAATATGCAACTGACGCCATCCTAAAAATTCATTCATTCATTCATTCATTCATTCATTCATTCATCTTCCGAGCCGCTTGATCCTCACTAGGGTCGCAGGATCCTAAAAATTATTATTTTTTAAAATCGTGAATGATTTGCCATCGATTTCACAGGATAGCAAAGCCCTATTTTCGTCAAACCAGAGCTCCTCAACTCACTTCAACGTAGTCCCTTGTCACCGAGATGCCACAGTCAGGCAGCAAAGCGCTACTTGTGTCAAAATGAAGCTCTCAACTCACTTCAACGTAGTTCCCTGGTAGTAAGATGCCACATTTTGGGAATAAAGCACTACTTTTGTCTAAATGAAGCTCTAACTTACTTCATGGCAGGTCCTTGGTGCTTTTTACCCCCAAATCTCGCTTTTACAATTTTTTTTCAATTTGAAATTATTTTTTTATTATGTTACCTATAGAAAGTGCGATTTTAAACAAATTTTAATAATAATAAAGCGGCCTTCCGGACAGCGCCGAGGGGACGCCACGGATGGACTCACCCACTTCGGGCCGGGTAGTTTCCTCCATCCTGCATCAGGGGGGTCTCCTCGGTGGCGCTGATGACGCCTGACGTTCTCCCCCAATCCTCCTGCTCCACCTCGGGGTCTCGGGCCCTCACGTCTCCGCGAGCGCTCGGCAGAAAGGCCAGAAGCACGAGCGCAACCCTCACGGCTGTCATGACGGACGCTGCGGCAGTCAATGGGGGGCTCGCGCGCCCGCCGCCTGCTTTTAAAACCGAGGAGGGAGGAAAGGGGGGAGAGAAAGAGAGGGAGAGAAAGGAGGGGGTGACCGCGCCATCCGTTTCCCCTGCCGGGAGTGATTTTTAACCCCCCACCCCACCCTGACAACTTTATTTCTGGTAAGACTGAGAATTTTGCGTTGACTTTGAGTGTGGTCTCCTTCAACGTGACGATGAAACAAGGCAAATGACTGAACGTTCCGGCAACGGGGCCCTCGAGAGGTGGACTTGGCCCCCAAGGAAGTCCTGAGACGCCTTTGCACTGGAAGCTGTCACCTGATATCTGGAGCCGTTTCCTCCTCAGCCCAAGCAACTCCTTGTTCCTTCCTCCTTCGAAACAAATCCATCGGCCTTTCTCTTTCTCCTTCTCTCTCTCTCTCTCCATCTTCATCCTCTTCCTGTGGTGCGATAAGGACGCAGGAAATCCACTGGGCCACTTCCTGTCACACTCTCGATGAAGACGTGACATTGAAAGACGAGTTGAACATCATCCATCATGTGAATGAGCACAAAAAGAAAATGATAATAAAATCAACAGTGACAAATGAACTCACATTTCAACAGAAAACGGAAGAGAGTTTTCTTTTTTGGCCAATATGAGGCGTTTTTGACTGAAAAAAACGACCATGTATAGTAAGGCGTTTTTCGCTGAAAAAAAAACGACCATGTATAGTGAGGCGTTTTTAGCCAAAGAAAAACGACCATGTATAGTAAGGCGTTTTTAGACCAAAAAAACCCCCGACCATGCATAGTAAGGCGTTTTTAGCCGAAAAAAAACAACCATGTATAGTAAGGCGTTTTTCGCTGAAAAAAACGACCATGTAAGGCGTTTTTAGCCGAAAAAAAAATGACCATGTATAGTAAGGCGTTTTTAGACCAAAAAAAAACGACCATGCATAGTAAGGCGTTTTTAGCCGAAAAAAATGACCATGTATAGTAAGGCGTTTTTAGACCAAAAAAAAACCGACCATGTTATAGTAAGGCGTTTTTAGCCGAAGAAAAACGACCATGTATATTTTTAGACGAAAAAAACGACCATGTATAGTAAGGCATTTTTAGACCAAAAAAATCCCGACCATGTATAGTAAGGCGTTTTTAGCCGAAAAAAACCGACCATGTATAGTAAGGCCTTTTTAGCCGAAAAAAAATGACCATGTATAGTAAGGCGTTTTTAGACCAAAAAAAACCCGACCATGTTATAGTAAGGCGTTTTTAGCCGAAGAAAAATGACCATGTATATTTTTAGACGAAAAAAAACGACCATGTATAGTAAGGCGTTTTTAGCCGAAAAAAACGACCTTGTATAGTAACGATAGATGGTCGTACGACGTTTTTAGACGTTTTTTTTGTCGTTGGCTAACAGCAGGTGAGACGTCCTGGATTTGAGCCGAACTGGTCTTTCTGAGATCGGTTCACAATTGTTTTTTTTTTTTTCCGTATAAAAGTTGGAATACGCCGTACATGATTTGAAATGATAAAAAATACGGGCAAAACGTACAAGTTGACAGGTATGTGTCTGACTGTGGCTGCGCAGACGCGACGTAGTATGTTCTCAGCGTGCACTCCTGTGCTGAACCTACCAAGCCCCTCGCCCCTCACCTTTCTCTTCTTCTGGTCTTCCTCTCTGAGCACGGCAGCCTAGCCACTGCCAAACCTCGCTTCAGCCACGTGAAAATAAAGAGAGAGAGAGAGAGAAAAAGAGAAGGAAAATGACAGAGCCGGCTCTCGAAGGAGGCTCCCGGCTCTCATCGTTTACTTCAAAGAGTCGTTCGTTTTTACCAGCTCGTTCGCGACCGACACAACACTACTAAGGATGCCGAGACTACGTTTTCACTGTCTGGCCAGCAGGCGGCAGCGCGTTCCCATAAATGACGTCAACTTACGCAACAGCGACAAAACAGACAAGATTTTGAAGAATAAACCAAGAACGACGGCGTGGAAGCAACTACGAAGCGTGTAAATGCAACAGCGGTGTTCGTCAATCAGCAGTGTGACCACCTATTAATCGATTTATCAGGACTTTGACAGGAAAATCTCCTGGAAATTGGAAGCCAGAGGATGTTTTTCCGGGTGTGCGCGTTGAGGCTGCGCACAAGTACTGGATGTACTGAACTTGTATTTCGTCTTCTGTTGGATTCCAGCAGATTCTTTCTTCGCTCCACAACAACGATCGCAGGTATGAAAGCAAAGCTTCGAGATCATTTACGCAAGCGCACAAAATATGATTTGCGAAATGTTTCTAGATGCATCTTTTAAAATGACCGTCGAAGAAGTAAACGCATACTCCTGTGATAAACGCCGTGGTTACGCATTGTTAATTACATTTAGAGTAACGGACGATCAAACGTGCTCATTGATCGGGATGTTTCATATGAACAAGTTAAAAATGCCCAATATGTGTTTTTGTGGCGGCAGTTTGACACATTGCAGGGTTTTTTTTTCTTTTTGCCGCTGAACACTACCGCCAAAATGCAAAGAATGTTCATTAAGTTAAGATGGGGGCCAAAGTTCATTAAGTTACAATGTGACACTTTAACAAATTCATTATTGTGCCATTGTTTATGCCGCCTATTTGACATTATGACGCATGTTCTGTTATACAGTAAAACTAATAGACACTATTTCTTTTCAATAATTTTCCGCTGATGTCACCGTGAGAAGCTGTCACCATGACTCAGCAAATGTTGCTGAGTCATGGTGCACCTTGAATGACAAGGTACACAGCAAGATGCTAATCTTCACAAGTCGTGATGTAAATGTCACGCTGCGTGCTACAAGCGCGGAATCACATTCGTCAAGTATTACAAAGTATTCAAATGGGTATTTTTTTCACTGATTATGTATGCCAAGAAAGAACATATGCTTGTTTGTTCATACAACGGCTGCTTTGTTTCAAATGAACCGAGTTGCAGGCCACGTTTTTGGTTCCGGGGGGCCTTCAGCGGACACTCGCCCAACTTCATCCATGTCTCGATATTATCGTTGCCACTATTGTGTCACAAGTATAGAAACCATCAATACGATACATTCAGAATCAATATTTCCTCCAGAGATGTCCAGCAAGGTCGCCGTGGTAACGGGTGGCAACAAAGGCATCGGGAAGGCCATCGTGCAGGCACTGTGCAAGGACTTCCGGGGTGACGTCTTCCTCACTGCCAGAGATGAGTATGTCTTGTCACATGCTGAACATGAGACCTCTTCAACACCAAAAAAAAAAGACGTACCGGTATAAAAAATGAAAACCTTCTCTTTTTTTTGTCCGCTAGGGGGCGTGGTAAGGAGGCCGTAGCGTCCTTGAGCGCTGAGGGTTTGAAGGCCTTCTTCCACCAGCTGGACATCGATGACGTTGGCAGCATCAGAAAGGCTGCCGACTTCTTTAAGCAAAAATATGGCGGCGTGGACGTGCTTGTCAATAACGCCGGCATCGCTTTTAAAGGTAGCACAACTCTACGCTACCGACTGTAATTTTCACGCCATACCTTAAACGCTGGTAGACATTCATGACCCGACCTGCTGTCCGTTGCCAGCGACGGTTGCGTGAGAAACGGGGGGACCGCACTGCCGAGAGGGCTGCATTTATGGCACTCCTTCCCTACGCTCCTTAAGCTCAACTCCAAATGTTTCCTTTTGCGCTCACATAGAAGTCACATAGAAACCTCTGCATTGCCCCCTTGTGGCAGCCCGCCGCAACGTCACGTGTGCGCACTCCAACAACACGTACTTTTCCGTGCCTTTTTGTCATCCGTGTTTAGTGGCCGACCCGACGCCGTTTGCCACGCAAGCTGATGTGACTTTGCGGACCAACTACTTTGCCACACGGGACATGCTGACCCACTTCCTGCCGCTCATCAAAGCAGGAGGTAGCGACGCGGGCACACTCTGGCGCACACTCTCGTTCCCGCGCACAGTCGTCTTGAGTCACGTCGTCTTTGTTTCTATCAGGCCGCGTGGTCAACGTGTCGAGCTTCGTGAGCGTGCGCAGCCTGCACAAGTGCAGCGAAGAGCTGCAGAAGCGTTTCCGCAGCGAGGACATCAGCGAAGACGAGCTGACGGCTCTCATGACGCGCTTCGTGGAGCTCGCCAAGAACGGCCAGCACAAGGAGGCCGGGTGGCCCGAGACCGCCTACGGAGTCTCCAAGATCGGCGTCACGGTACGGGCAATTGAGACGTGTTTGGCCCGACAAAAGTATTGGGACGCTTACGGCAAGTCAAAAGTATCGGGACGCATCCCATAACAAAAAGCATCGGCTCACCTGCAGTGAAAATTAATATAGACAAGTGTTGACAAAGTTTTGGGACACCTTTTAGAGGAAGAAAATGTGGGGGTGAGGGAAGGGGAATGATGAAAAATAAGGAAATATGTGGAAAGAAACGTATTGGGATGCATGGCAGGAAGTCAAGGGTGAAGAAACTCCAAAACCCCCCCCCCCCCCCCCAAAAAGTATTGGGACACGTGCGGTCGACGAAAAGTGAATAAAAGGTCAATAATATGTCATAATTTGAATTTATACAGTACTACTCGGTTGACAGAATGTGGATTACCTCAATACGCGTCCTGATCGATAATGCCATCATGGCTGTCGGCGTGTGTGTGTTTTTTTTTTTCCAGACGCTGTCGATGATCCATGCGAGGCGTCTGTCCAAAGAGAGACCAGACGATCAGGTAAAGAGCACACGGTGTCCTTTTTGGAAAGGAAAGTGTCGCCGGTGTTGAATGCCTCCTGTGGTGCCGTGGTGACGCTCAGATCCTGGTGAACGCCTGCTGTCCCGGCTGGGTGCGCACCGACATGGCGGGCCCCAAGGCCACCAAGTCCCCAGAGGAGGGCGCCGAGACGCCCGTCTTCTTGGCTCTCCTTCCGGCCGGAGCTTCGGCGCCTCACGGCAAGTTCGTGTCGGACAAAGCGGTCCAGGATTGGTGAAGGCCCCGTGATGGCATCATCTGAACGAGCACGTGCACTGGAAAGGGAAATTCGATGTTTCCGCAAGCTTTGAAATACAAGTCCAAAAAGGCATGACACACTCCACTACGAATAAAGAAAAGAATGATTTTGAACAAGTCATGTTACATTCATGATTTAATCAAGATGGTATTAAAAGCATCTATTTTATTTTATTTTATTATTTGCCAATATTTCACAGCTCAATCAAACAAAAATATGAGTAAAAGACAGTTAGTTGACGTACCTCGGGGGCCATTGCGAATCCGTGCATTAGAACGGTAGTTCCTTGTAGCCGTTTTCCAATAAAATGGCCGCCAACTAGCATGCGGTTAGCTTCCCGCGGTTCGTCGTCACGAAGGCCTTTTCACTATTTTGTGGCAAACATCTGGTCCTTATCATCAGTCGATGGAAAATAAACGACTTTGAAATGTAAATGTTTGAGCGGTGAAAACGTAAACGGGGTCCAGTACGTCGAAACGAAGCAACGACTGCAGTCAAAAGTGAAGGAAAACACGAATTCCTAGTTTAGACACTCGGTGGTCACTTTGGGTATTACACGAAAAATGCATTGGAAGTGGGCGGCGCGCTGTCGACCGGTTAGCATGTCCTCCTCACAGCGCAGAGGTCTAGGGTTCGATTCCTTCCGGCAAAAACATGTGCGGCAGTTTGATGGAACACTCCAAAAATTTTTTTCCTATTTCCAACTTGCTCCAAAATCCTCCGTGACTGACATTTTTGTTCGCCACCGAATTGTCGTTTCACGCCTCGAAACCCAAAATGTCACCGCGCGCGCTAATAAGCGCTCTTGTTTGTGTCATTGTCGCAGCGTGAAATTAGCCGAGATGCCCAAAGTCCTCCTTGACTTTCTAATGGCTTTATTCCACAATGAAAAGCATCACTAACAACCTTTCGGGGGACCTTTTCTCACGAGTGTCGAGCTGGCCTGAAAATCGAGTGTGTGTGTTGCGTTGTCATCGTGTTGACATTTTGCCGGCTTTGTGTTGACATCGGCCGACAACGCGTCACACTGAGTGAAAGCATCCGACTTGGCATTTTACTCTTCGACTTTTATGTCTCCAAGCGTTTTAGACGCATGGAAACAAAGGAGAAACGGACTGTCGATAGCTTTGTCATAATTACGGAAGGCAGCGAGATGAAAAAAGACGATGCTTTAAAGCAGGGGTGTCGTCCCTCAAGGGCCGCTGTTCAATAAATAGTAGCAGTCGCCCGGCTGATTGTATTAACGCCACAGATGATTGCATATCGACATTTTGTTTTTTTTATAAATAATGTCTTGGTATCATCATGAAAGCGCAACCTTGAGAGTAACCTTTCGGTCCTTCCTTTTGTAGATGAAACAAGTTTCCAAACGTCAGCATAAAAAGAACATTAGATTAAGCCTCTTGGGGGTGGGGGGGGGGGGGTCGGGGAAGCCCGAAGACATTATTTGATATTAATCCTACAAATCACAAACATGAAGACGATTGACGCGTTCTTCAGCATCTGCAGTTTACAGAGATCGCCGCTAGAGGTCAGTAGAGCGGCGTATAAGTCCCTCAGCGCACATGAGGTCATCACACGCGCCTGAAGGGAACGAATTGCTTCCAGAAACCGGCTCGGATTGAGCCTAACTCATACGCATCACTCCAAATAAATGCAGTGGTGTCTTGAGGCACGAGTTTAATCCATTAAGGACCATGCTTGTTATTCAAATCATTCATATCTCAAATCGGTTTTCCCATCGAAAAGAATGAAAACGGCATTAATCAATTTCAGCGTTTCAATGTGTTAAAAAAACACATTAAAAAAAGATCGCACTCTATAATTTGGTATTTTGTAAAAACAGAGTAATAAGATCATGAAATAGAACATCAAGAATGAGTTATCCAGTTCCGCGTGCTGCTACTCCACCGGGAGGCAGTCTAATACTGTACCGCCACACAGGCACAATCAAAGAACAGAACCGAACTTCATCTGCACAACGCCTCAGTAAATTGCTCATCATTTGAGTCATTTCTCATAAAGGATAACCAAAATGTGTCTGTCTGTGAATTATTATTCTCTGTGTTGATGGAGCATTTGAGTTCAAGTACCCGTCGCTTGAAGGGTGGTAAAATTAACTAGCAACTATTGACACTAACGTCAGCATGTCAATGTCTTTTTCCATTCATGTTAGCGTTAAGCTAACAGTCCAGCCGATGCAGTTTGCTCGTTTTAGTTGCACATTGCGTTTTAACTGCATAACGTGTAATTCTCTTTGCCTTTACGTTTAGTATCAATAAAGTTCAGCTGGGATTGGCATGAAGCAGCCTTGAAATCGGTCAGTTGACTCGAGTTTACTGCCGTCACAAATTGGGCGTATGTGGAGTTTGCTTTCACGAGTCAAAACAAAAAAAAAAGTTCTATAGACGTCCTGTATCTCGAAAAACGTGTAAGCTGGGTCGCTCGTATCTCAAAGCACCACTGTAAAGGATGTCCCAGTCGGGCGGTAGCATGATGTTAGCACACTGCTTGTTCGTTCTGCCGCGGAGAGGCCATGTTTGCCACTTTTTACTCTTGAGGAGATCTGACAGCTTGGCCCCCCCCCCCGACTAACTCTTGCATACGACCGCCCCCTGCTCACAGAGCTCTGTGACCGCATGAACATCAGCGGAGACACTTGAGAGCGAAGCTAACGTGTCAACAAGCGGCATGAGGGAGGGCCCCCCGCTAGCTTGCTAGCTTACTAGCTTACTTAAGAAACATCAATGACTTGGACGCCCAAAAATGCCTCCTCGTCACTGTTAGCATCTTCTCATCTTTGTTTTTAAATCGCATTTTCAGAACGGTTTCCACGTGTTTAAATCCGTGTTTTCATTCAAATTCATTCTTCCATCTGGCGTATTTGATCTGTTCTGGCGACAGTTCAGCCGTGCGGGGATCAAAGACGGCGTCTGCGGCGCAAGCCGCGGGTTGACAAAACATAGCAGCGGGAAAACCTCGTTGGACGCCGCGTCGACATTTTTGTGACAACATATTTGGAAGAAGGCGGGATGTCTTTTTCCTTTCTGTCTACGTGTCGACTTCCTGCCGAAAATAAAACAACATGACGCCTCACCACATGCTGACGCGTTTTTTTTTGTGTGTGTGTGTGTGTGTTGAATTCTGTGCTACTGGATGACCAAATAGTCAATATGAGCGGTGTACTATTCATGTAATCATAATACGGTGGAGTCCCGCATTCTCGCGATTCGCCACCTGTGGTGCAAGAGCGTTTGTTAATTCATTTGTTGGCTTGTCCCCGAGTTACCGAGTTTGCCTTAAAAACTTTATCGGGAGCCCAAAACATTGTTCGAAATCCTACTTTGAAACCCAAACCCTGGATCGGATCGGAAAGCAGTGATCGGAAACAGACTTTGTGAGTGTGTGTGTATGCGCCACCTTGTGGTATGTCGGAGGTAGCGCATTTCAGAAACATTACGCTGGAGACGGGGGCGGACTTCTTGGTCGTCATTCTCTGTCCTTCCGGATGTGGAAGTCGGCGAGGGGTCTCGGGTGGTCCCGCGGGGCGGAGAGGGCGCTGAAGCCGGCTCGGCCGGAGCTCCGGGGGATCTCATTGGTTGTTGCCTCGCATCTCACCAGGGGCTGCTCGGCACATATGTGGCGTGCGCCGGATTCGACCCGGCGTCACCCTGACACTGAGTTGGCCCTCAAAAGAAAACATTCATTCAATTTCCGTACCGCTTTGATCCTCACGAGGGTCGCGGGGGGTGCTGGAGCCTATCCCAGCCGTCTCCGGGCAGTAGGTGGGGGACACCCTGAATCGGTTGCCAGCCAATCGCAGGGCACACAGAGACGAACAACCATCCACGCTCACACTCACACCTAGGGACAATTTAGAGTGTTCAATCAGCCTGCCACGCATGTTTTTGGAATGTGGGAGGAAACCGGAGTACCCGGAGAAAACCCACGCACGCCCGGGGAGAACATGCAAACTCCACACAGGGAGGCCGGAGCTGGAATCGAACCTGGTACCTCTGCACTGTGAAGCCCACGTGCTAACCACTGGACTACCGGGCCGCCTACAAAAGAAAACAAACAATCCAAAAAAAAAAATAAAAAAAAATAAAAAGAGTAAGCAAAAATTTCAGTGGCCATTTGTTCATTTGTTCACTGGGACAGCACGGCTCAGTGCTGCCCCCCCCCCCCATCACCATAAATTTTTTTTTTTTTAAATTAAAAAATGTGCTGTTTTTCAAACGTTATGCCCTTCAATCAATTGGCGAGTTGCGATTTTTGCAGACTGGGTGATGCCCGCGCTGGGGGTTAACCCTGCCTTTGCACGCCCCCGCCCGGCATTTAACACTTTAACATGAAGAGTTTACCCGGGAACAGTTTTACATTGTGAAAACTGTTGAAAAAGGATACAAAAAAAAAAAGCATCAAAAAGTTACGCTGCCAGTGAACACAATGATGGCTTCTTCCTACTTGTGATGCCGGACGCGGGCAGGGACGAAGATTGCGTGAAAAAAAAAAACCACAAACCCATTTTGGATTAACAAGTCTCTTCATTGTCAAGGCTTCAAATTGTGCGCACACAAAAAATTGGATTGAAATGCTCAATTGGAGATGTTTTTTTTTTCTTTCTCCAGCTCAAACAATCTAAAAAAGGTTTTCATTGTTGACAAAGTGACACGGTGTTCATTTCAAAAAAAAAATCCTTGACAGAAGCTACCTTTCATACAAAATCTCGCAATCTCCGAGTCGATGGCGGCGATGATTTGCTCGTCCTAAAAATAACCAATTGAGGAGTCATACGTGGCACATTCGTTTTTGATCCCGTTCTTAAGTCCATTGCTTTTATACACGCACTTTTTTATAGAAATTTCTCACAATTTTCTTTTCCTTTGCGATCTCAGTGGCCGCGGTAAATCCGGCATTTTTTCGAGCCCAAACTATGCACCAGGACTGACAAAAAGTCGACGTAAAAGTTCCTAAGCGTGCGTTCATATTTGTAGGACATCTTGTTGCATATTGTGCGCATATGCTGAAATGACACATTTCATCGGATGATGAAGCGGTTTTGCGTGGTGTTATTTCCATCCGCGGCAAACTTCACACGGCTCGAGTCCCGTAATTGGAGCGCGGCGCCGCAACCGAATGCCACTAAATGTCAGCGGCCTATCAATAGACTTTTCATTAGCGCGTCCATCTGAGACCACGACCGCGGCATCACTCCGACGCAAAACGTTCACAGAATCTATCGTGGCCTGACCGCCGTCAGATCCTCGCAACGGCTTCCCGGCACGTGTCTCACACCGCGAAACGATAAAAGTCTGCCGCGGTACGCCGGAAGCGTAAGTCGGCCAAATTTTGCCGAGGATTTTAGGAAGATGGTTATCGTCTGTCATTGTGTCGAAACGATGATCAGCGTGTCAGATGGGGGCCGGATGAAAAATATTCTTTCGTCTGCAATTAAAAAGAGGACAGGTTGTCGGTGATTGATGACAAGATGGAAATGGATGGCTCCTCTGGAAATCAATCAATCAATCAATCAATCAATCAATCAATCAATCAATCAATCAATCAATCAATCAATCAATCAATCAATCAATCAATCAATCAATCAATCAAATCAAGGAAAAATCCTCACCCGTCTGCCTTCTGACGCTCAAACCTGCAAAAGATTTGTGACTGCGATCGATCGAGTCAGAGCATCGATTTGAACGCCACGATAACGCTCGACTTTTACCTGGGGGCCGGCGTTGCCGTGGAAACAGCAGCGCAGCCAAAGCCAGAAAAGACCCCGACTTGTTCAGAGAGCCGCTCCCGCGACACGCATGCCGATAAAGCGGCCAATTCCGCCGCAGTCGACAAAGATTCCATCCGGGAGGATTTCGTCGGAGGGGGGGGGGATTTTTTTTCCAGACGTGTTAAAGCTGTTCGCTCTTGACACTGGACATGACTACGGAAAACAAATCCAAAAATTAATTTAAAAAAAAAAATTATGTATTTTATTTTAAAATTAATTTATTTTAAAATAAATGTTTTAAAATTTATTTTAATTTAAAAAATATATATCTTTTTAAATAAAAAAAATAAATTAAATCAATTTTTAACTCACCAGGAGGAGTGATCAGGAACATCTTTGGAGACAGCCGATGATCAGGCCCAGCTCGTTTATGTTCGGGGGCTCGAAAAAGGGGGGGGGGGGGTCACAAGACCACATTGCCACATGTCAATTTACACCAGAGGGGTTGCCGGTTCTCTATTTTTATGTGTGTGTGTGTGTGAGTGATTCAGATTTCTTTTTTTTTTCCAATCTTGTGAACTCTCAAAAATAGTTTTTGAACGACACGTTTCTGGAAGGTGGCAGCTCGATACTTCACCCCCCCCCACCCCAGCAGCATATGTGCGCAAAACTGCGAGCGTGTACATCAAACTACTTCTCCAACTTAGACTTGAGCTCAACGCTCAGGGAAAAAAAATCGACCTCAAATGACGAGCAACATTTCTCACTCCTCAATTTTTTTGCAAGCGTGTTTGTCTTACAACGTGACGCTCCAAAAACTCTCAGTGGGACCACCTGGAATGTTTTTTTTAATGATTTTGTAAATAAACAGGAAAAAAAAGTTCAATCAACCCTCTCCTTTTTTTTTTAACGAGAACTTTGAAACGGGCATTCATACCGTGGTCACATCCCAGCTGGATGACTTTGGAGAACGCCGATCCTCCATCAAGCGTCTCCAGTTGCTCCAGAATGCCGCCGCTCACCTCTTGACTGGCACTCGTAAGAGGGAGCGCATCACTCCTACTCTGGCATCCCCTCCCTGCCTCATTTTAGCGCTTCTTTTGAAGATCTCATTTGTTTTCAAATCTTCAAAAAAAAAGGTCCTCCTTACCTGCTTCAGGTCGGCAGCCATTTTGAATTCTGGGTCTTTGTTCGACGTGAGAATTTTGCCAAATTCCCTCAAAACGGAAACAAGGCAGGTCAAAATTTTTTTTTTTTTTTTGCGCGTCAAGTCTCAATTTTTTTCCACATCACGTACGCAAAGAGTGCGCGTGGCGGTGAGGATACAACATAGAGACATTTATTTCTTGTTGCAACAGCCAAAGATGCCAGCCCGCACGCTGACGCCGCTCATCCGAACCACTTCCATGGAAATATCAGATGAGAAAACATTCAGAAAATATGCTTCCTTCTCTCCCGCTGTGTCCTTGTCTCCTTTTTTTGTCCTTGGTGACCGTTGGCAACTTGGGAAAAAAAAAAACCCAAAACAAAGCAAAAAAAAAAAAAAGAACAACGGGGCGCTCGTGCGCGCACACTCTCAGGGGAACGCGTACGCACGCGCTCACGCGTAACTGTGATTCTTGGCTGACAAGTCGTCATCGCCGTCGCCCTTCCTGGCGTCGGCCGGCAAAATGGCGCTTGTGACGGGCGTTCGTCGTACAAAACCAAAGGGAAGAGGAAGAAGAAACAAACCAAAAAAAAAAAAAGACGAACATCACTCCTGCCATTCTTCAACTTGGTCACTTTTTGAATTCGATATATTTATATTTTTATATATATATATATTTAGATATATATATACTGTATATATATATTCATATACTCTTTGTACAGTGAAAACCACCATGGAGCAAGGGGCTATTTGGTATCTTTTTTTTGTCGTGTTTCGCAAATAAATGAAGTGATTATTTTTTTCCCCGCCCCTTCTTCTCGGCAGCCATTTTGTGTGCATCCAGAACGGCGCGATGATTTTTTTCTTTTATCCAACGAGAGCGTCTTTTGTCGCCTTTGTTCATTGGTCCGGCTCTCTCAGTAATTGAGTGTGCGTGGCCTTGGAGGCTCCGCCCACGTGAAAGTTGAGGAGACAAACAGTTTCTCTCGCCCGAATGGCCACTGGGGCGGCGCCCTCCTCCTGCCGCCCGCGCGCCGAGGCCCGGAGGTTCTCGCTCGCCTCGCGCAGCAGCAGCAGCCGCGCCGCTTGCCGCTCCCCGTCCTCTCGCCCCCGCGGCCCCGCGGCGCCATCGCCGGCGCCTTCCTGGCGGGGCGCGGCGGCGTTTGATGACATCATTGCGGTTTGCATACAGGAAACCTCGTCGTCGTGGCGACCCCGCACGGACGGGACCATGGGGACGGAGGCCGAGCGGCGGGTGGGGGGGCCGCCGTCAGCTTGCGAGCGCGTGTTGAGGGCAAATTGCATATTGACCGGGTCTTCGGGTCTGGGCTCGGGCCGGCGAGGCTCCTCCTGATGGATGCAACTTGACGGGGAACAAGAAAAGAAAGGCACCATCAGCACCAAGTTGTGACGAGCGAGGATTGAGCGACTCGGACCGAGAAGCGACAAACAAGATCAAATTCGTGGCATGAGGGTTGAGCGTCGGGTGGCCATGTTTTTAGCTCTGGGGGTCATGTGACAGGAAGTGAGTTCAGCTTTGCCTTCCTGCGATTGGCACTTTCTGCATCTCGTTTGCCCGCCTTTTTCCGCCAATCGCGAAACGGGGCCGCTGATAAGGGGGGGGGGGACGATGCGGGCGAGGGCAAGGCTAATTCCCGAGATAACGTTGGCCGACAAATCCCGTCTGATGCCGGCGAACGCAATCAGATGGAAAGCGCCTGTGAAGTTGGCACGCGCCGGAGCGGGACGGGCGAGGAGAGGCGCCACGCGGACGGCGCCGCGTCCAGACGGAGAGGCGCCCGGGTCGAGTACACCCCCGCCGCCCTTATCGCTCAACAAGCTCAATACACACACACACACACACACACACACACACACACACAGCCAAACGCAGTTGCAGACCGACAACTAGATCCTCACCCAGGCTCACAAAAAGACACGCACGGAGTCGACAAAAAAAAAAATCGATACTTGATTGATCCCTAAGAAGGAAATCCAAGGTGTCCGCTAGCTAAACGGCTAGCCGTAGCCCATTTAGCAACGTCAACAATCAAATAACGCGAAGGATCAAAGAGCCGCGGCGTGACTCAACAAAGCTCCTCCCCTTTCACCTCAACACGGGCGTTTAAAAGGTAACTAAGGCGGAGGTGCGCTTTGGGAGCGCCTCCTCACCTGCGTGGCGCTTCAACCTCCCTCTCGGTAAGCTCCGCCTCTCGGAGGTGATGATAGGACGGATGGAAAGCCTTGGGGCGTCCTCTGGGAACGCTGGCGGCCGACCAGTTAACACTCCTCTGCTCCGTGCTGAGCCACAAAAATGCAACAATGCATATTTTTTGTCCATGTGTGTGTGTGTGTGTGTGTGTGTGTGTGTGTGTGTGTGCGTACTTACGTGAGCTTCTGAGTGCTTCTGGACGGCGGCTCACACATGTCACTGTGACGACATGCAGGAGGACGTTTGCAATACTGCTGTGAGAAAACAGGAATAATAAACAAGAAGGAGGAGACTCGGATGTTAAAGATCTTCATCATCATCATCATCATCATCATCATCATGCAGAGCCTGAAGAAGAAGATCAAGAGAACCCAAACAAGAAGTTGGAAGAGGGAGAGGATGAACAGCAAAAATAGGAATGACGATGATGACGATGACGAGGAGGAGGAGGAAGGAGGAAGGAGGACCTGCTGCATTCTGATGTCGGCTTTGCCATTTCTGGTCTTGGAGTCCAGGACGCTGTTGACGTTTGTGGTGTAGTTTTTCACACTTCGACTTTCCTTCAGGTGAGCTTGAAGCTTCTCTCGCCGCCGCCTACACACACACACACACACACAAAATATCAACCAAACAAATCAATTCATTGACATCCAGGACACGCACACACACACACGCACACACACACACAGCCAGCCAGGCATAGGCCCACACAGGAGTACATGCACAGGTACAATATAAGATGGCGACGCTTCATCCCGTTGACTGACTTGTTTCGGCAGTAGAGAACGACACAGAGCACTCCCAGGAGGCCGATTGCCATAGCGATGGACGTGATGGACAGCAGCTGTCTCTGGTACACTTCTTTGCTCTCTGCACATGAAAAAATACAAACAAACAACCAACCAACCCCCCCCAAAAAACAAAACAGGGACACACACAGACAAGCACAAAAAAAGACAACAACAATCATACATTACAACATTTTTATAGGAAAATAACACAACCGAGTGCCACGTAACAGTCGAGACTATTCCGTGCGCAAATGTGGACATACACAACATGTGCGTGTACTCAAGTTCCACAAAATCCAAATCTTAATTTTGTGGAAATTGAGGGAGGTGGGAGCGTGGATTTGAAGGAACGCAAGGTAATCCGTGAGTCGACAGCGAGCGACTGGTGATGCAAGAGTGCGCTTAGGGGGACGAGGTAAATGAAACAAGTGGACCTAAGGTGGACCCCTGCGGGACACCCAGACTTGCGATTCACAAAATGGATGAATTGTTAGCGATCAGCAAGCTATGATGTCAATCTGGAGTTTGTTTTGTAGCTTGCTGGAACGCTCATCAGCTACAGCACATTGGGCAGGAGTCACTGTACGGTTATAATTTATGAATAATAATATAATTATAATGAATGAAGGGATCACGTTATTGAAGATTTACATATATTTTCTCAGATGAATCTTTTTATTCATGAGATGAAAGGATAAAAAAAGAAGAAACTGATTTTAATTCCGTTCATTTCATGACAATTAAAGAAACACTCAAATTTATGGGTTAAGTATTTGGATTTCATAATAAAATGAGAAGTCTGAAAAAAAAATACCGTCTGTAAATGAGTTTATTCATATGGTTCAGTAATAGCAAATATCAAAAAGTACCGAATGTGAAGAATGATAATGAATTCAGTAATAATGAATGACTCCATTTACAGGTCTACCTTTTTTAATTGAATCTTTTCAATCAGGCAATTAACCAAGTATCAATGCGATAAAAGAATGAAAAAAAAACACAGTTTAATTTAAATTCAAATCATTTAAAACCAATTCAACGGAAACACTCACACACACACACACACACCACAATGCGATGGCAGTTCCGCCCGCCCACCTCCTCCCTGTTGTGGCCGTTTCCATGGCGACCGCAGCCCATTCACATTGGATGGAAAATAACGGACTCAAACAGGCGCGCGCACACAAACACACACGCCCGCCCAAGAGGTGATCTTACCCATGAACTCGATGCCCAGGTGGTCTGCGGGTACGCACGAAAAGGAGAAAGGAGAAAGCAAGCGAGGGGGAAGAAGGGATGAGAGAGAGAGACACAGCATGTTAGCATCAGCATTTAGCATTAGCAGTACTCATTTGCTGTTGTTGAATGACAACAATCTTTTTCTGACGTCTCAAGACCACTTGTCTCGAGCAGGATCAATGTTCTTGATTGTGAACGTTTTTGTCCCCAACAGTTCCCGAAATTATTTATTCTCCCCCCCCCCAAAAAAAAAATATTTTGGTTTGGATTGGTAGTTTGGATTTTGGTTTTATTGTGAAGGTCTGTCATTGCCAACACAGTTGGCCTGTCTCTTTTATTGTGAAAGTGTCCTTTCTGTTGTTTTGTGACTGAATACAGTTGCTTGCTGGAAACACATTTTATTTTTACACGCTTCATTCCTCGCAACGTTTGTGGCGCAGATCGAAACCGTTTTATTTTGAAAGACATGGTGCTTTTGTTTTGCGAGTGAAGACAATTAGGTGCTGGAAGCCAGGTGTTTTATTTTGAAAGTCTCGTTTTGAGCAGAACGTAGTATTCTGTTTAGAAAGTCTTTCCTACAAAGACTTTTTTTTTCCTCTCGCAAAATCGCAGATTCAAAACAAAGTACTTTTATTTTGAAAGTGCCAGAAGACTAAATGCTTCTATTTCCAGTATTTATTTTGAGGTCTCGTGGCAACAAAGACATTGTCAAGCAAATGTCATTCCTCTCCCAACACAAGCAGTCAACAACGTGTCCGTTTTTCGGCCCAATGCCGCTCTTTCATCTTGCGTCCCGACACGTTCATTTCGCCGGCGTCCGGCCGACCTTGACGGACGACCGCGTTGATCTCGGCGGGTTACAAACTCAATTTCCAAGTCGGCTATTCCGTAAAGCCGCCGGCGCCGAAGATGGCGGAGCATCCGTCAGGAAGGGACAAGATGGATGCCGCGCGGACGCCCTGTGCTCAAGATGGACGCCGCCGCTGGGGGGACGGTCCGTACATACGCCTCCTTAAATAACCAGCGATACTTCCGCCAAGGTCAAATAATTAAACGTGAAGGAAAAGTAGCGAGAAGGAAGCGTCGAGTTTTTTTTTGTCAAGCGCTTCTCTTCTCGATGTTCTTGTGTTTGTTTCTGTTTGTGCCACAGGCGGCTCGTCGAATTCCTCTTCCCTTCTTTTCCCCTTTGCACTTCTTCTTTGCTTGCCTCTCTTCTTGTCGCTCGTCATTAATTGCAACGCCGTCTTCGAGTCGCTCTCGCCTTTGAGTGCGTTCTTCTTCGACTTCTTTTCCCTTTCTTGTGTGCCGTGTGTGCGTCTCTCTCTCTCTCTCTCTCTCGTGAGAAGAGACAAAAAAAAAAGGGTGGCTGACAGCTGGAGCGCGAACAATCGTTCACGGGCTCTCAACGTGCGAAGTCGGCGAGATGCAAATGAAAAAGGAGCTTAAAAACAAAACGCATTTTCAAAGCAAGTCTTTATCCATCGTCACCCCCCCCCCCCCGCGAGGTCACGGCGGAGTCATTACAAATCACAGGAAAGTGCTTTCGGGCAGCCTTCGTGTTCGTGTTTAGCGGTCCGATTATCCAACAAATCTTTGGATCCACTCCAGGAGAAACATTTGGTGTGTTTTTGGTGCATTTTTTTTTGGGGGGGGGGGGGGGGGGGGGCTTCCTTGAGTGCAGTCTTCATACGTGGCCAAAATGAGCAAGATGTTCTTCACTCATGGAGGACCGGATGCTTTCAAAGCACACACGCTCATCTTGACAGCTGGCGTTGGCGCATTTGGAAACATCTTTCCAGAGCCAAGGCGATTGTGCTTAGCAGCGAAGAATGAGTGGACAATTTTTGCGTCTATTCCTTTTGATTAGCGG
Source organism: Hippocampus zosterae (assembly GCF_025434085.1). Taxonomy (NCBI): domain Eukaryota; kingdom Metazoa; phylum Chordata; class Actinopteri; order Syngnathiformes; family Syngnathidae; genus Hippocampus; species Hippocampus zosterae. Next base: position 215,441 of record NC_067461.1, on the reverse strand, counting down.
GAAAGCTTCACCAAAAAAAAAAAAAAAAGCAGACAAGATGAGCTTTTTTTTGTCAACATGACAAGCAGAACATTGACTATCAGGCAAATATTTGGGGACTTTTTGCGACACATCAAACTATCAAGCCCAAAATCGAGCCTGAGAGAGACATTTTGATGGCAAAATCATCGTTTTTTTTTCACACATACCCGAAAAAATAAAACACACGACGAGTCGTCGGGCTTCTGGGAACAAAGTTTGCGCTTTGGACGAACGACACGCTTGTTTGAAGGCTCGGAATTCACGCAACTTGGATGCTAGTTTCAGCCATTAGCGACCGACGCTAACTTTTCAACGCTCGAACCATTCTTTCTGCCTCGTGTATTTTTCTGGGAAACGTAAACGTCTGCCGAGTCAGCAGTTAGGGCGTCATCGGCTCTCTTTGCAACTGCTCGGCCTTGTCCTCCCTCCCTCCAAATTACCCCCCCCCCCCCCGACCCCGCCCTCCAATTACTGCTATTCCGAGACTGATGAACTGTTCTCGCACCTGATGGCATGTTGCTACATGTTAGCTGGACAGGAAGTGCAGGCGGGGACGGTATTGGGGTAGGAGGGGAGTGGGTGGGGTGGGGGGGGGGGTGTTAGGGGCAGATAAAGATGCATATTAGGAGGTTACTAGGTGGAAAACTGACACGAGGGGATACTGCACTGCAAAAAGTGGGCTTAAAAAAAACAAAAGGAAACAAATAAAATGAGAATCGTGTCGCTTCATTTCATCAAAATAGAACAGGACAATTGGTAGCTCTTATTTATTATGTCAATAACTAAATAAGAATTAAGAAATGTAGCGACATCAAATTCATGACAATTTTCAATACATTTTGTTCTAATGTTGTTAAGACCGGTACAATATATGCATGCGAGGTGCAGGTATCGTTTTTGACCACTTGGGGGCCGTCGTCCGCACACTAGAAACGATTACATGACTGCGAATGCGAATGTCTTTAAAAGGACAACACGGGACGACCTTCTCCAGAATTTTTCCTGTAGCATTAGCCGCGCATGGCGACGGTGTTTCTCAACGCTAGCAGCAAGTGCATGTTGACTTTGCCGTTGAGTAACTGTGCAGAGCAATTGGAGAAAAAAAAAAGAAAGAAAGAAAGAAGAGATACCCCAAATAATCTCTCCATTCCTTATTGACGGGGCGTTTTCATTTTGGGCTTTTTTGCCGTTTTGCAGTGCGTAGTGATGCAAAATTCCATCACACCAAAAGTAAATATTTAGATGGGTTGCTAGCACAAGAGTCAGGTGGGCAGGGTTGCTAGGCGGGAATTGTGGTGGGGAAAGAGGGGGGGCTGAGACAGGGTGGGGGAGGGAAGAAGAGGAACATTGTTTTGCTCTTCTTCTCCAGTTTTGCACTTACCCACTTTTTGGGGGAGGCGAAAAGCAGTCAAAGCAACAAACGTGAGGAGAGAAAAGCAAAGAAAGAATGAAAGACGGCTTGGCCTTTTTTTTAGAATCCATCATTGTATCGATTAATCAAGTGAATTGCAAATCCATTTTCCAATTATTGCGGTGACCCCCCCAAAAAAACCCAAAAAAACCCCAAAACCATGAAGCAAAAATGAAGCAATATCACACAAAATGGTTTGATTGTCTACTCGCGACCTTTACCGCAAAATAGTTGCCGATGAATGGATTCATTCTGACGCCTCGAGATGCAAGCGATCAATAACCAGTATGTCAAAATTGAATGATCCTTAACCACTGGATTTTACTCAAGTCACAAAAGAATAATACCAGCGCAATCTTATCGATCGGGGAAGTCAGATGGCTCCCGCTGATGCATTTTGGGCCACTTTGCCATCCAAACAAAGACGTGGCTGCCACTACGCGGTCGCGCACCCGCGTATTTTCCGGATCGTTCGACGACGCCGCGGGCTGGCTTTTTAAGTCAGACCGCTGACAACGCACCAACGCATTATCGTGATTTTTTTGAGAGGGCGCCTGGCAACGGAGACGTCGTTGATGAGGAGGCGGCGGAGGTGCTAATGACGCGAACCGGACTCAAGTTTTTTCTTCTTTTAAGTTAAGCGCCGAGAATGACCCGGGTCAGGCGCTGACCTTTTGGGCCGTGACATGCAACGCTTGCTCCGGTCTTGCGTGTAAGCGTCTTACTTGGATCGGACAAGATGGAGTCGGTCTTGGGCAGGAACTGATCGCAACGGATGCCCTGGTAGCCTTCTCGACACCTGGCGGGGGGAAGAGGGGGTGTGGGGGGGGGGGGTAAGCAGAGGACAGACGTGAGGTCAACGCCTTGACATTGACAACGACTGGCACATTCTTGAATGTGAAAGGCGGACGAAGAGACGAAGCCGGAGGAGAAAAACAGCCAGAGGAGGACCAGGGGAGAATGTGAGGCCAAGAAGTCTTCAGACTTCAGGAAGAAGTCATTCCATTTTTTTTTTGTTCCAACATCATCACCATCACAACACAAAACTAAAATATCCCCCAAAAATTGTGTCACCGGAACTTGATGAGCGATTTGAATGTGGAATTCAGCAATTCTTGTCAGGACCACTAGAGGGAGCCCACGTAGCGAGAACGTGATGCGCTTTACGTTTCTCGAACTTTGGAGCCCTCAAATTGTTACCAGGCAGTTTTTCGGCTACGGCGTTGAACTGGCGGACTTGATGAATAAAATATGTTGGCCAACGCGGGCGTCTGTCTCGCAAGGCTTTCAAGAGAGCAGAGGGATTCGTCAATTATTCACACATGCTGACAAAATTCATGCCCCCCCCCCCCCCAAAAAAAACTTTTCGCATGTGCTGGCCTCAACTTTCAGGTCATCAACACTGCCAGTTTGAATTAAAAAAAAAAATTGACAAACAAAAGTGTCCGTTTCAAAAGTACAAAATGAAAACGCAATGTCTTCAAATCGAAATTTTTATGCGTAATACGTCAAAGACATCGTACAAACAAATGAAAGAAAATAGCAATTATTGTGATTTTATTCAGCAAAATGATGCCCCCCCACAAAACGTCCTCAATTAGCATTAGCATTAGCACCTTCAGGCCAATTCTCAATTTCCTGTGACATGCCGGCAAGCGGCTAAAAGTCTGCCTGAAAATATGCTGCTATGAATTATGAATGATAGCAGGGAAGATTTCTTAGTCTGCAAGTGGGTTCAAAAAAAAAAGAAAAGAAAAAAAAAAGCAGCAGACGACTGCGGGCGACGGCGGCTCATTTGAGCAAAACAGCAAAGCGCATTTGCTTCATTCAGTCATTTCTTCATTCATTCCATTTGCGGAAAAAACAACGGTGGCACGTTTCATTCAGGATTTTTCCAAATCTTTCCAAGCGACGCCTTTCAGTTCTGCTTTTTTTTTTTTTTTTTTGCCCCCAACAAATGAACTTTCAAAGGCCTCGGTTGCGGCCTCGTCTTTCTTTTGACCCTTTTTATGATGCCGGATTGAAGATTTTAAGCAAGTTGCTTTTTCACAAAAGCGCAGGTGCCTTTCGCCCCTCGCACGTGCGCCATCAATCATCCATCAAGGTCGCGTTTGACGCCCGCTGCGGGATTTCTTTTCGGCCGAGCACGCGCGCGCCTTTTGTACGACGGCTTTGACGTTGAGTGAAACAAACGAACGCTCTTCCTGCCGTTTGGATGTCCTCTTTGGCCTCCGTTTGTTATTATTTTCACTCCCCTTCACGGCAAATTATTTGCAGCGTCTTCGGGGGCTGGGGGGTGGTGTGGGCGTGGGGGGGCTTTTTCCCCCTTTCATATCGTCTCATCTTCTTTTGCATCGAAAGTCCCCGCGGGGCAATTAAAGGCGGCTGCCACCTCCGTGGCGTCTCCATGGCGATCGCCGCACTCCGGCGTCCCTCGGCGCGGCCGCCGTCACACGAAAAGCACGCGTGGGAGGTATCGGGGGGGCGGGGGGGGACACGCGCGATTGCTGGCGAAGACACGGGCGGCCGACGTGCAGCTCCCCTCTCAATTTGTAGCTCAAAAGTGATTAAAAATAGGAGGCCCACATCAACTTGGCAGTTGAGATTGGAGCACGCTAGCGCTTCCCCAGGCCGAGCGGTTAGCACGTCGCCGAGCGGTTAGCACGTCGGGCTCGCGGCTATAAAAGATTCCGCGTTGGAGTGTCCCGCCAATGTCCTTTGACGTCATCTGGAATTCCGCTGCTCTGGATTTTGGGGATCAAAGAAGAAGAGTGACAGTTTGACCTTCATTCATTCATTTATTCATCTTCCGAGCCGCTTGATCCTCACTAGGGTCGCGGGGGGTGCTGGAGCCTCTCCCAGCTGTCTTCGGGCAGTAGGCGGGGGAGACCCTGAATCGGTCGCCAGCCAATCGCAGGGCACACAGAAACGAACAACCACTCGCACTCACACTCACACCGAGGGACAATTTAGAGTGTTCAATCAGCCTGCCACGCATGTTTTTGGAATGTGGGAGGAAACCGGAGCACCCGGAGAAAAGCCACGCAGGCCCGGGGAGAACATGCAAACTCCACACAGGGAGGCCGGAGCTGGAATCGAACCCGGTACCTCTGCACTGTGAAGCCGACGTGCTAACCACTGGGCTACCGGGCCGCCTACAGTTTGACCTTTTTTTTTTTTTTTTTTTAAACCACAAAAAGTTTTGTAGGTCAAATCTTTTCAAATGTCTCATCGGGTCATGTGACAGGCGCATTCGGTCCTCAAAGCTGCTCAAGTTAAGTTAGAAAAGCATCAAGATGAACGAAGACCTCCACCAAGGCCAAAGGTGTCCACCACTCAAGCACACCAAAAATATGGAATGTGAAATATGGATGAAATGCGTAACGGGCGCTCCATTGAGGTCACCTATGACATCGCCGCCAACGTTGGTAACGCGCCGCTCGGAGCTCCCTGTGCTGAAAATCCCACAATTCAGTGCGGCGAGCCTCAAACATTTGTTTTTATTTTTAAATCTCATTACAAGCGAGTGCACACATGTGCTGGCTGCACAAACTTCAAAGATGTAAACACGTGCTGCTGCGTGTGTGTGTGTGTGTGTGTGTGTGTGTGTGTGCGGCAGTTTCTGTGTTTGTCAACATATAACTTTGTGTGTCCAAGCCTATGCACCAATGTGTGTTTGTTAGCATGTCAGTGTATGTGTGTGTGTGTGTGTGTGTGTTTGTCAGCATGTCTGTGTGTGTGTGTGTGTGTGTGTGTGTTATGTAACATCATCTACAGAGCCAGGTCATACTCGTGCTGCTTGGCAAACACGTTGAGGTGAGGCTTTATGTAACACACGCAGGCACAGGCGCGCACACACACACACAGTCACATGCACACGCTAGCAATAGCAATAAATCGAAGTAACCTTCCAAAAAGGTTCACTTCAAACGCCTGATGAATCGATCCGGTTGAGCATGTGAGAAACATTCCGAAGATGGACAGCGATGTGGACGAACATCTCATTTCCACTTCATTACCTTTGCCGAGGCCGGAAAGCGCGGGTGGAAACTTGAGCATTTGGGAGTTTGACTCCGAGCTTTGCGCGACAGCAAAAACCGAAGCCAGACGGCCGCTGAGTGGCTACCGTGCGCTCTGCCAAGGACAAACCGTGGACTAAAGTGCAACAAAATGAAAGCTGAGAGCAGCGGTGATGAATGAGATCCGGCGTACATTCGCGCCCCCTCGGAGAAGGAGTTATTTTGACATGTTATGGCCACGCACGGCAAAAATCTCAAACGTCCATTTGTCTTGTGGAAGTGCTTCACATTTGCGAGCTTCCACGGAGCTGTTTGTCGACACGAAGGACTGCTGCCAATGGAGAAAAGAACCCTCAAATGGACACCTGAAAGCAAAATGGCCGACCTCTTGTGACTTTTCAGGTGTGGCTTCTCCAGACAATTTTGGTGGGTTTGCTCTTTGGAGACACGCGGACCTCATTTCACGTTGCGACTTCTAATGGACAAAAAAGCAGCTCGGATGACGGATTCAGACAAAATGGTGGACCTCGGGTGTCTTTTCATCCATGGTGCCTTCAGACTTTTTTTTTTTGTGGGTCTGCTCATGATAAGCATCTGTACAAAATGTCAAATGTTACTTCAGGGGTTTGAATTTTTAAATTTAGGTGAACAGCCAATAGGAGATCAAGACAGCAGGCTTCCTGCGTCTTTTCCGGCATTATTTTTGGAGATTTTTTTTGTAGGTCACCTCATGATAAACCTTTCATGTTGCTCAGTGCAACTGGCTTGGGTTGTTGAATATTTAAATGAGTTAGAAAGGTCAACGTAAAATTATCATGACCAAACAGACTTCCTGCGTCCTTTCAGGCACTGTTCCCGCATTAAAAAAATAAAATAATTTTTTTACGGGCCTTCTCATCATAAGCATGTGAACCAAAGTACAAATTGTCTCCTGGGGAGGGGTTCAATTCCCACGAGAATCCGTGAGGTCAATCAACTTTGCCATGATGTGTGCGAGCTTCAAATTTAATTGGAGTCCCCATTCAGCTGGTTTGACTTCATTAGCTTAGCAGCGTTAGCCCTTTGAAGCGAAAAGTAAACGTAACCCCAGAATGACTGCGACTCTGCTGACAAGATCTTAATTGTCTCGTTAATGGGACATGCAGGATCAACAATCATCCACTTCTTCCTTCCGCGTACGCTAACGAGCTAGCTGCCGCAGGCGACCGCGGGAGATTAGTGCACTTTGGATGTAAAATTTGGGGAAAGGAGGTTGGCGGGAATGCGTGTTAACACTTTAATTAAACAATGGCCTAATCTGGTTAGTCTCGCTCGTCCGACAGCGAGGCGGGAAATCTTTGCGCGGCCCGATGGTTGCTATCGACACGCGACACGGCGGATTAGCATCCAGATTATTGTGCTCCCGTGTTGGATCAGCGTGAGGGCTGGAGCTCCCGACATTGATGACTTCCGACGATTTGTGTAAATGGGCGTTATGTGCGTATTAGCGCGTGTTAGCCAGCGACGTTCAGGTTCGGGTAGGATGATGTCATTGTTGGTCCAACCATTTTGACGTGTGATATTCACCCACCCTCATTAGCAATTTTCGGGGGGGGTTGATGTCTGAGTATGAGCGACAACTGTAAAAAGGAATCGAGAGTTTTCCGGAGGTAGGGTAGATAATCTCCAGCTGTGTCTGTCTGTGTTAGCATGTAGCTGGAGCACAAACCGCTGACTAATGAGGAGATTAATTGGCAACGTGAGTCATTAGCAAAGCAGAGGCGGCGAACGGGGCTTTGGACACATCGGCATGAAAGTGGATTAAACTCGTCTGAGGAGCCAGGACGGCGCCATCGCGGGCGTTAGCGATGTGAGGTCCTGCTGCTATACTGTATCGTCAGCTAACATTAGCAACTTTTGCCACGTTAGCACAGAGTCTTTTTAGACACTCTTAGCAGGGTTAGCATCTGGTTGACTATCCTAGCTTGATTCTGTCAGTTAATTCCTATTTGATAAGATAAGATAAGATATCCTTTATTCGTCCCACACTGGGGAAATTTACAGATATATGATCAATATTTTGTGAATGTCTGTAGCTTTACGCTTGTCTTGTGATTTTTTTTTTACAGGTTAGCTTTGCACCAGCCCCGTGGTGGTCAATAGCCCTATTTGAAATATTGGCCATGCTAACATGCTAACTGTTGGTCTTTAGCTTTCGGCTAACTGCGACCGCCTGTCTTGTTAGATTTTCATCCGCCACGAGTTTCTGTATTTTTGACCTCAATCTCAGTTTGAGCTTCATTAGTCCACAAAATGTGAACAAAAACGCCACTTTTTACGGAATTTGTTAATATTTGTATTCAGCTGGCACACATCCAAATGTCGAAGGTCAGTTTTTTTTTCCCTCCATGTTTTTTGAGACCAAGTTAATAATGTTCCCCCCCTTTATGTTACAATCTTTGGGTTGTTTTTTTTTTGTGATGACTTAAATTTCCGAGTGTGACGATGGCGACTAGTATGTGTGCGTAATGTGTGTGAGCGCCGAGATCATTGTCATGCTTGGCCGCTCGCATCTCGTCTGGCCCGGCTTGGCCTTCAAACGCAGCCCCGGGAATATTTAGTGCTCGGCGGAGACAAGGTGAAGGGTTCTGCGCAACGAGGTCACGCCTGTCGCCTTCCCCCCCCCGCGGGCGGACTTTCGTCCACGACTGGAAGCCGCTCTCTCGCCGGCGTGGCGATGGTGGCTCCGCGATGGCTCAGTGAACTCTGATCACGTGATGAATATTTAACAGCAGGAGAGAGTCTGAAGTGTTTGTCAAATGGCATATGATGGGGAAATTCACGGGCACCGGCTACTCCACTGAGTTGTTTAAAAAAAAAAAATGAGTAAAATGAACCGAAAGACCATTTATCCGTTTCAGCCCCTAGCACCAAGGCAATTTGTCTTGTTACGTTTTGAAATGAAGAAAAAGCACAATATTCTGTGATTCGGGATAAAAAAAAAACAAATGTGTCAAGCTGTTCTAAAAGAACTGGCAATATGGCCTTTTACCTTCACCTTTGACCTTTAGCCAAACAGCAGCAACAACAACAATACAACCCACACAAGCATAGTTAGCGTCCGACTCCTCGAATTCAAAGTTTTCACTCTGGACGCTGACTTGTTCTCTCGTCGTTCATTTATAATTCAGTGGAGACGATGCGTAAACTCTTGATCCAAACAATATTTTACACGAACAAGAGCCCTCGCATTAACCCGTTTGAATATTTCACCGCCTCTTAAAAGTACAACGCTTCTCCGATGATTTCAAGTGTAATCGCAGATAAGTGGAGAATTGTGGCAAGTCCACCGGGCGAGGGCCGAAATTTCCATCAGGGCACGTTCACAATATGCGATATCCAATGACTGCGCGTTCCAAAATGATCCCCGCGAATTGCCACATTAATCACTCGAGTTACGATTCCAATCACCGCCATCGCAACTCGCAATCAAATATCATCCAGTCTCACGTCTCTGCTCAATCCGTGACCGATCTCGTCTCCTTGCAGGTGTGTGGAAAATGTGCCCCCCCCCCCCCCAGGCGCAATCATGCGAGTCGTCGTCAATTTTCCGGCATGAATATTCAGCTCCGCTTTGCATTTCTTGACACAAATCTGTCACGTGGATTTCCCCGCCGCCGCAGCGTCCTCGCCGCTTGCGCTCTCTTCCGTGAGCTGAATTAGCAAGCGTCGCCGAGCTGCGCTAACGCCCCCGTCATCGATCAATCCGATAATGGCGCAATCTCAACCAGATTTCTCATCCGTGGAATCGAGATGATTCCGAGAATGGCGACGTGGTTATGCTAAAATACGCAACGTGTATTTGTTTCCTCTTTTCGGGGAGTCAGATTAGAATGAGGGAAGCCGGCGTCATAATATTGATCAACAGTGTGTGAAAGGACCATTCAACATTTCCCCGCTAGCTTGACAGATCAACAAACAACAACAAAACAAAATAAAATCCTGTGTGGGGGGGTACGTTTTTGGTTTCTTTCTTGTTTGGGCACCCACACTCATTTTATACTCTCTCGCTCTCTCTCACACAAAGAATTTGAAATGCTAACTAGCTAGCTCGCCGCAGTTAAGCAGTGTTGCGTTTCGTTGACGTCTCCACCCTTAAATTGTGTTATTGTTCCTGTCAGAAAGCTCCCTCTCTCAACCTCTCACGTTCCTTGAAACATGACTCAAGTCCGAGTTTCGGTTAATTGAGCTAGCCGATGCCATTAGCCGCGCATTTGTGACAAAGCGCTCAGTGAAGGCGTACGCACGCATGGCTTCGCCGTTTCCGTCGGAGGTGTGTGTGTGTGTGTTACGGTGTGCGTTTGTGTCTCTGCTAGGTGTGCTAACGCCGCACTCAGTCACACAAAGTGACGCCGCGGGCCGCCATGTGTGACTAATGTCTGCCTGCTAGCAGTTCGCTACACAGAACAGAAACACGCAGACAGGGACGCGGATATGCAAATGAGGCTAATTACAGTCTAAATGATGACAGAGGCCGACCGGTACACAAGCGAATAGGCGGATCGCTTACCGCCGCTGCCACACGATAACGTGGCGGTGGTTAAAACGTTTGACGGTGTTAAGAGAAAGGCAGAAAGTTGCCAGTTAGACAAACTAACACATTAGCGAAGCATTCTAGTGCATTTGAAATATTGATATCAGGTCAGGATTGGAATTGTGAACACGAAGGTGGGCCAGCTTGTTAGCCTAGCGTTAGCCATATCCTAACAATTCTTTCCCGTACGCGGTTTTACGGCACGCCCGGTATCCCAACATTAGCCAGATTGGACCAAGTTTGTTTTTAGCCACAATTTAGCATCCAGTACACAGCTTGTAGCCTTCATTTGTGTTTTAGTCACTATCGGATGGATTCCTTTGTTACCCTCGCATTAGCCACATTCTAGCAGACAACCCAATTAAAAAAAAAAAAAAAAAAAAGCTCCTGCATTTGGCACCATGCTTCTGTCCAGAGGCTCGGTTTGTGTTTTAGCCACTTCTAGCAATGGCCACACACCCAACTTTGAGTAAGTAGCGTCTGTCTACAGCAGGCATGTCCAAAGTCCGGCCCGCGGGCCAAATCCGGCCCGCGGTCGAATTTCATCCGGAAATGTGAAACAGACTGGCTTACTAAAATTTGTTGAACAATATTGTTGTTCAATGTAAAGAATGTCAGCCAAGGTCGGCCCCCCCGACATTTTACCACATAAAATCTGGCCCCCTTGGCAAAAAGTTTGGACACCCCTGGTCTACAGGTTCCACACCAAGACTTTGAAAATGCAGCCAACAGCTTTGCTTGACCTTGATCTCCCCTCCTGCCGCAACTGCATCATTGCTCATCATCTTTGCACACCTCATCGGATTTAATCGGGTGGGTTGTAGACAACCCCCACCCCCACCCCCTCAACGAAGGTTCTGGACGGGTCAGCCTGCTGACATTTGATTCATGCAGCGCTCGAAAAGTATCATGCGCCGTGCTCCACGGGTAGGCCAGGTCAGGTGAGGTCAGGTGGGGTCAGGGGGCGGGGGGTGTGTGAATGGGGGCGTTGCAGATACGGGCTTCTCACATGAATGCGGGAAGAAATGGCAGCCCCCCCACTCAGCATGGGGGCTGCCATTTCATAGAAGCAGGCAAGGAGATTCAATCTGGCCTGGAAATTAAAAATGCAATCTATTTTGCAATGCAGCGGTGCTTTGAGATGCCAGTCGAATTCACTCAAAGCATCTTTCTCCAGTGAACCGAGTGGCAAAAGGCCCCCCCCCCCCCCCCCCCATTTGTTTTCCAAGTAAAGAAGGAGAACAGTATTCACTTAACAGAAAAACGCACAGTACCTAATGGAGTGCCACGTTCTTCTTCTTCTTCTGTGGTGTTTAGCGCCACCATCTGATATTGTCCTTCCCCAGCAAGGGAAAGTCGAGAATGACATCATTCAAAAGAAATTGTGATGTTTCTTTTTCGACTTCCCCCTGAACATTTTTTCCATTCATTTCCACAGAAATACTCCACATGACATATTTTTAAACATTTTGGCGGCGTTTCAGACGATTAGACTCACAAGACCCGGTCTCCAGATCCCAGTTTGAGAATCTTTCCCAAAAACATTCCAAGTGTGTTTAACAAAACATTTGGCTTCCAAGTTGAGCCTCTCTGTGGCACGCGTCCACCTGCGAGCCCGGAAGACGCCTGCCGACGTCAAAGAGCTTTTTCGGCTTCCTGGCTGGCGCCGTCGGACTGCTAATGTTTGCCGCTATCAAAGACGTCTTTGACAGTCAAGATGCACACACACACACACACACACACACACAAGCGCACTTTTTATCTGAGTCGTTCCATTTGCATGCGCTTGTCGTTAAGCGGGAATCGTTACCGGGTTTCCTCACTGATGAGAGTTTAAACAACAAAGCGTATGGCGGAGCGAGTGAGGTGGGCTCTGCAAGAGAGAGGCAAATAAAAAGTGTGATTTGAAGCTAATGCGAAGAAAAGAGGATAGCGGGGCGCACATGATGGCGGGCATCTCCGTGATGAAGAAAAAAAAACGGAAATATTGGAGGCGAGGCAGCGGAGGCTGAAAAGGCCGTTTAACTAACTGAGTGCCAGAGGTTTTCCGAGTATTTTGACGGATCTTTCTAGCACATCATACACAGAAGCTACCAAAAGAGAGTATTTTCTCTTCTTTCATCGGATGAACAACCTCCCCCCCCCAAATTTCTAGCTTTTTTCCGCTCTTCATTAATCAGCAGTAGAACAAGGGTTGAGTTAACCAAAAACACACGTTTCTGACCCAAAAGCAGAGAAAACAAAGAAAAAAAAGAGAGAGCAGAACAGCAAAGAGCTAACCTAGCCTAGCGAAACGGCATCAGTGGATTTTTTTTCCATGGCTTTCGTCATTCATGACCTGAATTGTGTCATCTTTTCTCACAATCGGGGCACATCTTCTTTCTACTACACACGGACATACTCCGATTGAGTGCCAGTTGCCTAAGATTGTCTCACTTTGAGCATGTTGGCGTTTCTCTCCCTCACGATTGGCCCGACAAGGCGAGATTCACCACCTAATCTTTTAGCTTCCACTCAAAAGCTGTGCAGAAAACTTAAAGCGAGATAGCGCCGCCATGTACTCGTGTCTGTTCGCCATTAAATTAGTTGACAAAGCAGAATTTTTTTTACAGGCAAGCTGAGCGACAGCCCGTTCCTCACCTCATTGTTGCGAAACCACACTTGACGAATACGTTGGTGGGTGGCAGAAAGCGGTTCGATTCCAAAGGACGCAGAAGACTGGCGGCGAGCCAGTTCAATGTCGTGAGAACGGAAGCAAACAGCGAGAGGGCAAGGGAAAATCTCAGAATACAAAAGTCTACAGCGGCGACACAAAAGCTGCTCAAACACGCTTGACAAGAGGAATTTAGTGGCACGAGGCAAAAAGAACAAAACACAAACAACCAACCAAACAAACAAAAAATATATTTGAACCTCCTCTCTAAAAAACAAACAAACAGAAAGTGAGTGGAATGATGAAGGGCATATTGAACGGGCGACATCGATCGGTGCACTGCAGCATAAACGGATGCCTGGAATCTTGCACCGATTCAATTAAACTCTTCTAATCAGCCTCGGCACACCGAGACCGCTCATTTGCATACAATATACACAAGCTAGCTCTTAAGAGTGAGAATCTAGCGCCTGAAAAAGGAGAAAATGACCGATGTTTTGAGCTCTGTTTGTCGTGACAAACATTGTATTGCATTTGGATAAATAAATTCACTATAAAGCTCACACATCAAGAATAGAAAAGTCCACATTTTACATTTGTTGATATAATGTTCAACGAAAGCATGTACGGTAATTTTGTCAGATCCAGTGCACTAGCCTAATGCTAACACAGAATGGCAAACGACATTGACGGGCTAATGGCAATGACCACATAAGCAAAGGGTTCTTCAACTTTTCACGCACCCCCCCCCCCGAAAAAAAAAATGCTTCAATACAAACGTCTTGACTCGCAACAGGAGAAAAACGACACTTTGGCAGCAATTCTTTCACGGACCACCGGAGGGAGCCTGCGTGCCACACTGAGACTCGCCGGCGTGGAGGCTACAGCCGGTTTCAAACCATTGTAACACACAAGGAGCAGCAAAGCACGCGAGCACGGCGTACGATAACAAAGACTCGCTGGTGTTCTCTCTGCTCGGGGTCGCCTCGACAAACGCGGGGATGCTAATGCGGCGCGCTAAGAAAGAAGGCGACGATGTTCTGGTCTTTACTTCCAGTATCGCCTCTCTAAGCCAATTTCCTCTCATCACTAATTCATCAGTCATATTTATTGAAGGGGGGGAGCTTGGAATGAGCATGGAGTGGAGTGGAGTGGAGGGAGGGAGGGAGGATGTGGGTTGGGGAGGGGGGAGCGCAGTGTTGTGGAGATCAATGTCCTATTTACACATTTGGACGTCGTATGGACTGAGCTGCGATTAACTGGCCTATAAAAGCTTTAGCGATAGCGCCTTAAATCTGCCATTGGGGACGCACGGCGCTAATGCGGCACTCCATCACCGCAAGCAGGACAACGGCGCCGATAAATAAATAAAGACACGTAACAATGTGAACCCCCGCAATGTATACGGGCACTCGCCGGACAGCCTTTGTGGCGCGTCGCTTTGCTTTTCCGATCCATTTCCGCAGTCAAATGCGCCATGTGGCACAATGTGTGTGTGTGTGTGTGTGTGGATTGGTGAGTGACGTGGGCGTCAGCTCATGAGATTGTGGAGGTGACGGGCAGTTCACTGCTGCATCAGTCTGCGTGTCGTCTTTGTCGGCGGATGTGGACGTGCTGTCATGGTACACGTTTTTGTGCAATTTGACTTTTTTTGTGATTGAATGATTAAATTAAATTAAATTAAATTGTAAATTTCCCCAGTGTGGGACGAATAAAGGATATCTTATCTTATCTTAAAAAAAAAATCACTGTAGACTAAGTTACATGCTGCCAATTAAAATTACGGACCGATTCATTCAGCATCGAATTTTAGAGCTTTTCCGAAAAATCATTGTCAACCGATCGGGAATTTCTCCATTGTGAGACGAATAAAGGTGTTCTTATCTTATCTTATCTTATCTTATCTTATCTTATCTTATCTTATCTTATCTTATCTTATCTTATCTTATCTTATCTTAACCGCCGATTCACTACGAGACAGGAACTGTCCTTGATCCGTTTGGCTTAGGGCAGGGGTGCCCCCCCCACCCCCCCGCGGACGATCGCAAGTCGATCGCAACGGGTGTAGGGGCAAATGGGGACCCCCCCAACCAAAAAAAAAACATATATTTGTGTGTCTTTGTGCACGTTATTGATTCATTCATTCATTCATCTTCCAAGCCGCTTGATCCTCACTAGGGTCGCGGGGGGTGCTGGAGCCTATCGCAGCTGTCTTCGGGCGGTAGGCGGGGGACACCCTGAATCGGTTGCCAGCCAATCGCAGGGCACACAGAAACGAACAACCAGTCGCACTCACACTCACACCTCGGGACAATTTAGAGCGTTCAATCAGCCTGCCACGCATGTTTTTGGAATGTGGGAGGAAACCGGAGCACCCGGAGAAAAGCCACGCAGGCCCGGGGAGAACATGCAAACTCCACACAGGGAGGCCGGAGCTGGAATCGAACCCGGTACCTCTGCACTGTGAAGCCCACGTGCTAACCACTGGACTACCGGGCCGCCCCACGTTATTGATATTCAATATTTTTGTGTTCTAAGCATCCCATCAAAACGTATTTCAAAAAGAATGAAATGAAATCGCGGCGCGCGATCTGCATCACCCCGAGTTGCTAGCGGTCGGCAGTCTGCAATTGCAGCTTGCCGTCAGATGCTGCTGCCATGTAATTCTTTTGTTGGAACGATGATGACTTTCATCCAAAGTTTGTTTCATCTGCAAATCACTGATGGGGCACACTGCCAAAGAACGACAATCGGGTTCTATTGCGGGGGGGTCCTGCTTTGCGACTCGTTATCTGGCGCGACATTGAGAGAGAAGCGGCCGGGCGACGGCTATGAGGGAATTTTTCTTTGATGTGTGCTGAACATATTGAATCTTTTCACGACGTGTTTGAATACGGGCTGCTGATAAATTTGCCCCCCCCCCCCCCACGCCCCCCCCCTCCACTCTCCATGCCTCCTCTTGGTCTTCTTCAGAATTCAATTACCCTTCGAGTCGCATGTAATCACTCTTCCTCCCCGAGGCCCGACGCTCCCCTCGCTCGGACACAGCCCGACTAATTACTCTCTGACTTTCACTCACGTTACTCCTCGGCAGGCTCCGCCTCTTCTTTTTCTCTCGTTACACTTGCCAAACACCTGCGCCAAATACCAGAACGACCGGGATGCTATTTTGTGGAATTTGTCTGAAACTGGTCTGGAACGTAACCGGGGGGGATTGGTGTCATTCCATTCTTCTCAAAGGTAGGGGGGGGGGGGTCTGGGGCGTTTGACTATGCTTCTGAGGGGTTACCACGGCAACCGCTTATCAACGCCGATTGTGAGCGAGTGAAGATGCCGAGCTGATGGAGAGCTTGTTCGGTTCTCGGCGTCCTGCCGCGGAGTCAATCGTCTGCGTTGATTCAAGGGCAATCGAGCCGCCATTGAGGTGCCGCAACAATCAATGCCATTCACGCCAATGCGTTCCGGCTAATATTAAAGTGTGTGTGTGTGTGTGGGGGGGGGGGGGATGAAAGAAAGAATTACAGTACAAGTATCGGCAACAACAGAATCCGAAAGCGGAAACACACGTAAGCGGTCTGAACAAGCAGACTTTGACAGCGACTGTTCAAATTTGAGTGGACAAGACGAAATGACGAATTTCGTGATCGGCGAAATCGAGGTTCCGCTGTGGTCTGTCTTGAAAATTCCAAACCGCAACCCCGTTCCTCATATTTGGAGCCTGTGGTGTCGCTCATGAAGGTAAAATGAACTAATAGCCCGAGCGCTGACGAGACATTGTGATTTCTAAGGAAATTGATTCTTCAATTAACATTCCATCGATTCATTGGATAGAAATGCGGGGGGCGGTACCATCCGCTCGTTTCCGGGATTCTTTTTCCCTCGCCCGCGATGTGGGAAGTATCATTGTGGCGTTACGATGGACTGGCCAACGTTCTCTCGCCTTCCCTTCCGAGTGTCCGGCGGGATCGGCGTGCCGAGTGCCCCGACTGTGTCGATATTGCTTCCCTTTCATTGGCTCCCGCCTCCCGGAACGTGCCGCTACATCGGCCTCGCTTCATTATTGCCAGAGAGACGATGAATTCCTCAGTACGCCGCTCCCAGCGCAGATGGCAAAAATTAGGAGGAGGGGAATCAAGGGGATGGGGGTGGGGGGGTCAGGGGATGAGAATGAGATTAGGCTAGCCTCAGCTCGGTCCGCCATTCATTTTTATGTACCGAGCAAAGTCAGTCTTATTGTTTAGTTTCGGAAAATGCTGCGTGTTGACACAGTTGAAGAGACATAAGAAGATATACACGCTTGTGAAGATGTATAAACTGCTCCCTTCCCACTCTCGCAGCCAATGTATCGTACGTGATTATTTCAAGCTAACCTCTGTGAGTTACGAGTCACCATGTTGTGAAAGTGCTATATAAATCAGCATGTATTGTATTTTATTGTATTCTGAGACTACATACTCCAAACGGTCCACGCAAACGCTGAAGATGCTTCTTTGAGAGGCTTTCACGAAGCCCATACGGGGATCGTAGCCTTAAACGGCGCACTCAGAACAGTGCTTTTCAGCTTTTTCAGTTGTCAGCAATGGTGGCAACGTAAGATGGCTGCCCACTGAAGTTGCCTCTTTGAGAGGCTTTTACGAAGCCCATACGGGGATCGTAGCGTAAACAGCGCACTCAGAAGAGTGCTTTTCAGCTTTTTCAGTTGTCAGCAACGGTGGCAACCTAAGATGGCTGCCCGCTGAAGTTGCCTCTTTGAGAGGCTTTCACGAAGCCCATACGGGGATCGTAGCGTAAACGGCGCACTCAGAAGAGTACTTTTCTGCTTTTTCAGTTGTCAGCAACGGTGGCAACGTAAGATGGCTGCCCACTGGATTCAGCTACAAACATTTGTCCGGTCATATCTAGCCGAAGCCTGTGCTTGGCATGAATTCTGCTGCTTCATTCGCAACTCACAAACGCAATATTAATGGAAATGCCAAGCGTAGAGAAGCGGGGGCCGCAGGGAGCATATTGCCCCCTTTTGAAGCAAATGACGTGAGCAGCCATTAAAATGACGTCTTTACACATTTAAAAACGCCAACATCAATGTGGTTTTATTTTGACCTCGAGGTTTATTTCAGGGCCGGCCTAGCGATGGGCCTTGGCTGTATTCTGCTCCAAAAAATATATTCCTGTTTGTTTTTCCTGGCATGTTCCCAAAGCTCGCACTGACACATTTCGCGCACACCGATTCCGGTCCCATGAGGCGTCCTGCCGTCAAGATTCCCCTCATGCGCACGCGACCTGATTACATGACATTCAATCCCTATGACAACACTCAACATCTGTGTGCCTCTCTCACGTAGCCTGCACACGTCATATAACATTAACATAACATTTAACATTGGTGTATTTTCAAATTTATTGACTCGCCAAAGTAAAATGCCGGGAATCTCATCAAAAATGGCTGCTAGAAAGCAAAATGGCCGACTTCCTGTTCAACTGCATTCGAAGAAACTGCTGGTGGAGGCCAGATTATTATTATTATTATTTTGTCCCTCCCAGGGTTGGCGACTCAGCCACTTTCAGGTACGTTCGGAACCTCAGAGGAATGTTCCGGACCCCATGCGTAAAATAATATTCCATTTCCCTTTTGCACATTAACGCACAAGCGCGTGCATAACAACTCATCAGAGGATAACGAGCCGAGACTCGTTGGGTAACTTGACCTGCTCGGTCACTACTGCTTCCCTGCGGGGGGGCAGAAAGCTTCAAGGGGAAAGAAGAAAAGAAATAAAAACGAATTTATTGTGGCAAAGGAGGAATGGAGAAATAGAAAGAAAAAAAAACAACCCTCCAAAACGGCGCATTTGTTGGTTCTTTGGCTCAGCGGAGACAATTAGCGACGCGGCGAGGTGAAAAATGAGATTATTGAGCGAAAGGCAAATGTTGATATACTTCTAATATATTTAGAAGTGGCCAGCATGGCATGACTTTGCATGCCGAGGGAGTGATTGAGACTTTATTTCAAACACGCCCTGCAACGTTCTAATTCAGGGGTGTCCAAACTTTTTGCCAACGGGGCCAGATTTTATGTGGTAAAATGTCGGGGGGCCGACCTTAGCTGACATTCTTAACATTGAACAACAATATTGTTCAACAAATTTTAGTAAGCCAGTCTGTTTCACATTTCCATTTTTATTTTAATTTCAACAATCTTCAGAATTTCTTTTGGTTCATTTGAAACAGGAATTTGAAATATGACATATCAGTCAATACAAACACGGAGTGATGTCTTGTTAACTCGTGAGTGATGCCCTCTAGTGTCTAAATGCTATTACTCATTTAGTGAATGCTATTACTCATTTAGCCACTAGAGGGAAGCAGTACTCTATGAAACATCACTCACCAGTCTACGAGACCTCAGTCAATGCAACACGTGTTCCATTGCGCCCAACCTGCGGGCCAGACGGCACTGATTTTATGACGGGGGCCGAGGGCCGGATGAAATTCGACCGCGGGCCGGATTTGGCCCGCGGGCCGGACTTTGGACATGCCTGTTCTAATTCATCCCATTCCAAAACACTCAAGGAGGAAGTGGAAGTCCAACTTCCACAACGAATCAAAAAGATTTTGTACAACTTCATCAGATATTTCCTTCAAAAAAGTCTTTTGCAAGCAATATACACACACAAACTGCTAACTAAATAAACGAACTAAACTGAGACTCAGCATGACTTAGATTTGTTCTTGATTTTACTGCTTGTTGCTTTCTACCCTGCGCAATGACCTGCGCAACTTGACTTGATTTTCCCCAAATAATTTCTTTTAAATATCTTTTTGAGAGGGGAATACAAAATAACAAAAATGGAGATAACGTCAACCACGTTATCTCCATTTTTTTTGCAATGCCGTGGCAGGAAATGGCTGCTGAAAAGCTCATTTGGCCCCGTCAAGTCCGAATGATTAATTATGTGCCAGATAAAGCCACAAACGGCATTTCTCCCTATTAAACCTTTGCATCGATCTCGCGGGGCGCTCCCTGATTTGTCTCAACTTGTCTCTGACGCTGCGCAATTATGTATTGATCTGTGCGAAAAGCCGTGTTGAGCGCTCGGCCCCAATCTTTTTGTGTCTATATTTATTATTATTACTATTATTATTTTCCCTCTGTTGTTTTTCCTCTCTTTGGCAACACTTCAAAATTCACAAAAGCGACTAGTTTTGGGGGTTGCGTTGAAGTGTAATTATTTTGTTCTGACGGCAATTGACTGGACGTAGAAGTGGCGTAATCAGTGGCGACCAATCCTCCCGCCACGCTACTGAGGAGATCTTGACAGAAAATGGCGACTTCAATGATATTCTTTGGCAGTCATGAGAGAATTTATATTCACACACGCACACACACACACACACACACACAGAATCCTCCATGACAAAGTAAATGATGTCAATCAAACCCAAACGTCCTCCTCCACCAGCTAACACAGAACGCTGGTTGATAATGGCGACACAAAAGCCAAGAAAATGCGTCAGTCTCTTGAGTACTGCCTCTTCCTCAAGATGAGGTTGTCGCCATGGTAACAGATGCAAGCGCAGGACGATGGCGACAACCCCCCCCCGACCCCTATTCTCCGGTTCTTCCTCTGAACTTGAATAGGTGAAGCCGGCACGTCGGTGGACTTTTGGACGGTTTGTGTGTGGATGAAGCGCCTTGCAAGACAAAAGCAGCCGGAAACTTTGACCTCCGTGCGCTCAAGGTCAAACGCAAAGATTTTTTGCCTCTCGCATAAATTGCCAGCCAATAGTAGGGCACATAAAAAACAAACAACCTTCTGCATTTAATCACATCGAGGGACAATTGAGCACAGCGGGGTCCAAACTACGCTTTATTTCTATCTTCTTATATCGAGAAAAGTTCAACGGTATGTAAACAAATTCGTAAACTCCGCCCATCCTCGCCTAATTGAGCTAACCTTGCGGGGTCAAGGTCAAATGTCATTTTTTCGCTTTTTATTTTTTTCCCTGGCGTTACCGCGGGCCACTAAATGGCCTCCCGGGCCGTAGTTGCGACATCCCTTCTCGCAATAATTCCGTTAGCTATTAATTTAATTTTAATTAATTCATTTTGTTAATTTAATTGAATTTTGTTCAGTTAATTTTGCTCCATCGACTCCTCTTTGCCTCATTTGTGAGCCACGGCGGCGGATCCCGGAGCCAAAAAGGGGGCCAATCGCATCCGTGTCCCAATGTTGACGGAGAGCCTGTGGATGGCCCCGTGACGTGTCCCGCTCGTCCCCCCCCCCCGTCTGCACTGCTTTCAATTTACATTGACATTGCGCCGCCGGCATCATCTTACGGTGACGCGGCAGAAATCTCAAATTGACACAACGTTCATCTTACATGCTTGCTGACGGCGCACGCATAAGGACTTGTCCAATCGGGAAAGGCTTTCACATTTTTTGCAACATGGGGGCGGGGGGCGTGCAGAGGGCGGGGCCCCCGCAACATGGGCACAACCTCCATTTCGCCACACAGCCTTCCAGTGTACACAAACGACGGCTTTCATCTCACGTGTGCGCCCACGCAGGCTTTCCCCTTGCGGATCATCAGCTTTTTTTTCTTTTCTATTTGCCGCAAGCGAAGCGCCAGCGCGGCCTTACTTGCAGTGCTTGTGAGGTCCGCTGAGGGTCTCGATGACGAAGCATTCGCCGCCGTTGAGGCAGTAGGCCAAGTCCTTGTCGTGACACGGCTTGAAATGCTCCGAGTGCAAAGGCGGCATCGTAGGAGACGCTGAAAACAAAACAAAAACAAAAGTGCTATTTTAGGTCAGGTTTGGACGCCAAATTACAATAATCATCACCAAAAATTTTGGCCCACAAAAGTTGCGCAAATCTTCTAGCAGTGGCCCACAATGAAATGTCCTAAAAGAGAAAATTTTCGTCCATCTCCAAAAATGTTGTAATTGACTATGCGTGCCACAAGATGGCGATAAACCAAATAAATAAATACATCAACAAAAAAATAAGAGGAATGAAGCTGCTCACATCACTTCAACATTGTGCCTCCGCCCCAAGATAGCATCGAACCATTTTTAGTTTACTAGTCACAGGCGTGGCTTCGTCCTGAGCGCCAAATATTGATTGAAATATTGATCTAGTAGGGCGGCCCGGTAGTCCAGTGGTTAGCACGTCGGCTTCACAGTGCAGAGGTACCGGGTTCGATTCCAGCTCCGGGCTCCCTGTGTGGAGTTTGCAATGTTCTCCCCGGGCCTGCGTGGGTTTTCTCTGGGTGCTCCGGTTTCCTCCCACATTCCAAAAATATGCGTGGCAGGCTGATTGAACACTCTAAATTGTCCCTAGGTGTGAGTGTGAGCGTGGATGGTTGTTCGTCTATGTGTGCCCTGCGATTGGCTGGCAACCGATTCAGGGTGTCCCCCGCCGACTGCCCGCAGACAGCTGGGATAGGCTCCAGCACCCCCCGCGACCCTAGTGAGGATCAAGCGGCTCGGAAGATGAATGAATGAATGAATATTGATCTAGTTGTATGGAAATGAGACATGCGCGCCACATACATTGTTTTTTTTTTTTTTTGTTTTGTTTTTTTAAAGAGCCATTGAGCAGTGACCAGTGATATTTTTTCACACTGAAACAGAGAAAAGTGGGATGGACAAGGGCCACCGGGACCAATCACCATCACTTTTGTCTACTTTTCATTGAAATTCAAGAAATCCACTGCCATCCAGGTCTTGATTTTCTTGAGACATGAACAAATATGAAGGGGGGGGGGGCTCTCTGTAGTCCTATTTGTCTGGCGCCTCTGCCGTCAAAGTCGAGACCGCGATGCCTCCGTTTGATCAACGCTTCGGACGCCTTGAAAGGCCCGCAGGCACCCGTCAGTCACCGAGCAGGAAAACTGGCCAATTTAGTGGGAAGACTGACGGGGGGGGGGAAAAAGGCAAACGGCCGGATCGATACGACGTGGGAGCGGGCCAACGCGGCCTGGCCTTCCCCCGGGGGAAGACAGAATATACAGTTGCGCTTCACATTTTCTCATCTCCGGGCACACATTTTCCTTGCAAGTGATTCGCAAAGACAACGTCGTCCACTTTCGGCCGACTTTCCAGGCGCTGGGCGATCACGTTGATCGATACGTGTCGGACATTCATAAAAATGGGCAAATTCCACAACTAAAAAGCCTTTCACGGCGCATCCAAAGGCACCAAATTGCAAAAGTGAGAATCGCAGACTTCTGAGTTTGCCGATTATCCAAGTGGCCACTTTGTCTTAAAAATTCAAGCAGAAGCCTGAAAACACCCCAAAACATTTTGCATTTCTTCGATTTGCACGAATGAGCTACTTTTTACTTGAAATGCAACATTAATGCCATTAAAAACGGATATTTTGTTTGAAAAAAAAAAGGCTATGTTCGGCTTCGAATAAAAATACGTTGCCGTCCAAACATGAGCACAATTTGTTTCGGAAAGGCCACATCCAAAAAAACAAAACAAAACAAAACAAAAGATAGAAAACAATATTTTTCCTTTCAAAAGATCGGATTTCACTTATATCTAATATCAAAACGCTCAAGATGACACGGGCAACCATCCTAACTTTCTAACTTTTTTTTTTTAATGACATTTCTTTTCTGCAGCCGTTACAAATGCAACATTTCGCCCTTAATAAAAATCAGCAAGGTGGATGCTGCCGTCCCAATACTTTTGCATATGTGGACTTGAACACAGCACACACTCATTCCCGTTAATCAACCAAATACAAGCGTGGCATGCGAAAGCGTGACATTAATACTCCGTTGCCGTCTTCAGGTAGATCAGGAGGCCTGCACTCGTGTGTGTGTGTGTGTGTGTGTGTGTGTGTGTGTGTGTGTGTGTGTGTGATGACACGAGCGTGCGGATTTGAGTGTGCTGGTCTCCAAGGGATGGCACACTGATAATCCACAGCAGCCTCTGCAATGCAGATGCTTGGCAGTGACACACACACACACACTCGGCTGGACCCATAAAGCTTTTTGCGACGCACTAGCGTGGACGCCCTGCACCTTGGCTCAATAAACGGCAGCAACCTGGAGCGAACGGACGCCACTGTGCCGTTTCAAAGACGACAACGTCATCTCGCTGCAGGCGCCGTCCTTACAGGCAAATCAAGCCACATTTGAAGACATTTCTATGACGCGTACACAAAAAACAGATCAAAGTGTGATACAAAAAAATAATAATCTCAAGAAACCGTCCTTGAAAAAAACAAAACAAAAAAAAAAAACACGTCGGCCATTTTGGTTCCAAGACGTGATTTCCAAGACGTGATTTTTGATGTGGCAGACGCGTCAATCATGAGTGGACCCACCAAAAAGTCTGATGCCTGAACAGACACCCAAGTCGGCCATTTTGGTTCCAAGACGTGATTTTTTTGTATATTCTTGATTTTTTCAAAAAAAAATTATGATTATTATTTTGTAATTCAGCCCCTGACGCCGGTATAATATTGCAGCCTGAGATGTGGCAGAGGCGTCAATCATGAGTGGACCCACCAAAAAGTCTGATGCCTGGACAGAAACCCAAGTCGGCCATTTTGGTTCCAAGACGTGATTTTTTTTTTGTATATTCTTGATTAAAAAAAAAAATTATGATTATTATTTTCTAATTTAGCCCCTGACGCCGGTATAATATTGCAGCCTGAGATGTGGCAGACGCGTCAATCATGAGTGGACCCACCAAAAAGTCTGATTCCTGAACAAACACCCAAGTCGGCTATTTTGGTTCCAAGACGTGATTTTTTTTTGTATATTCTTGATTAAAAAAAAAATTCTGATGATTATTTTATGATTCAGCCCCTGACGCCAGTATAATATTGCAGCCTGAGATGTGGCAGACGCGTCAATCATGAGTGGACCCACCAAAAAGTCTGATGCCTGGACAGACACCCAAGTCGGCTATTTTGGTTCCAAGACGTGATTTTCGAAAGATTCTTGACCGCAGGGGGCTCCTTTATCAGCGTGTGCGCTTCTAAATTTGTGCAAACGAGTGAAATTTTGAGCCCGGGTAAGTCCAAAGAAATCGACACCCGCACACTCGATAGTCATCCGTTTTGAAAAAAAAAACACGCACGCTTGTTCACCTCGCTCTCCTCCACACTAGCGACTTTGACGGACAAACCTTTTGTGTTTTTTTGACGGCCGCCGTGCGGTTGTGTTCGCGCAGCAAAACGGGAAGAAGAAAAAGGGACCCTTTGTCAAGTGTGAGCGGAGCTGCCGACTCGAGTCTCCGTCAACACTTTTGGGACGGCCGAGGAAGCGGCATTTGACCGCCGACGTTGGCCGACAAAGTCCAGCTCGGGCGCCGACATCCGAGCTGTCAATCGTCAGGGAAGCGGCGCGGGAGCCGACTTCTTCCCTCAAGCGAACGGCTGAATCTCGATGCTCGCCGCCCCCAAAGGAGCGCTTCGGGTTCACTGGAGGTCGAACAACAAAGGTGCAGCAAAACCCTGCGTCTGGACTCCAGATTTTGACCTCACTGGTTAGGCCACGCCCCTTCGAGACATGTGTCCATTACATACATATATATACTATCGATTTTTATCGGGGGTTTTTTTCTGCCCTTTTGGTCAATCCACACGCAAGGTTGATGGTTCAATTCCTTTCATTGGAGCAAAGGGATGTGCCCTACCTGTTCCCTGCTGCTTTCACTTTTGAATCAGTCCTATTGTACAATGTCCGTTGTAGTCGGTAGACCTTCTGAACTTGCCACGATAACACGCCCAGAAAAAGAATAATCAGCCCCCCCCAGTTGCCCTTTCAACGGCGTCATTTGTATCAGGGCCGTCGAAAAGGTTGCGGTCCACGTGACGCGGCGGCAGCTCGTGTCAAAAATGATTCCGACGAGCGATGACGTCGCCAAAATGGTTTTGGCGTCTTTTCCGAAATGGAAATGAGACGAAAACAATAGAAAATAGGAACATTCATTCAGTCCGCACGCAGGCGTTGTCACACTCCGGCGCCAACAAAACGACACGAATAAACACCAAGCTGCAAAAAAAAAAAAATCATAAATTCATGAAAAAACAAAATCAAGTCCCTCGAATGAAAATTCCCAGACCATAATAAGTCAGGTAAGCAATCCCTGTTTTTGCCAATGACACGCCCCCTCAGGTGTCCCCATGAAGTGAATGCGAGTGTGACAAAGCTTGCGTGCAAACTGAATCAATGCTCATATTTTCCATTCTTTTTTGTCTCATTTCCATTTCGGAAAAGACGCCCCAAACCATTTTGGCAAGGTCATTTCTCGTCGGCATCATTTTGGACACGAGCTGCCACACCGAGTGGCCCGTCGCAACCTTTTCGACGGCCGTGATACAAAGCGCCCGATTGAAAGGTCAACTGGAAATCGGCCTGATCGTTTTCGGATTCATTTGACCTTTTTTCTAATGGGATAGAAAGATAGATAGATACAGTGAGGAGCTGTCCGGACATCTAAGTTGTTATAAGGCGCAGTACGAAACAAGGGCGCTGCGCCGAATCCGCATCCGCAGGAAGAACTGCTGCGCCATTGGGTGGCGACGGCGCGTTAGCATTTGAAGACGGAAGAGCCTCCGTTGAAAAATCACGTCAAGTTCCATCACGCCGCACTCGCTCGGCCCACGGCTGTTTGATGTCGGATCGTAATTACGTTATTTCATTTATGCCGAGTCGGCATAAATGAAAACCGCATCCCTTGCATCGGCGCGGCGTCCCGCTGGGGGAAATCACATTTACAAACGCTAACGTTTGAAGTTCAGATGGAGAAATATTTTTTTTTCCAAGGAGCCGCTCGGAATGCGATTAGCGCATGAAGCCAAATCATGGCCGTCATTCAAAAGGTGACTTTTGCCAGGCAGCTGAAGTGAACCCCCCCCCCACCCCCCGGAGCATCACGCCTGACACACAAACACTGAAATACATCCGGTCCTGATTTGACCCGATGACCTCCAGATGAGACGCCAAATGAGCAGGAGGCGTCGGGTGTCGGCAAGGCCTCGGCGGACTTTGCAGGGACTCCAAAGCCGATTGCGATGCGGGTGCGGCCCCCGGCAGCATGTAAACACCTCATGCATAAACGGCCCCTTTCGAAGCGTCTCATGGAAAAACATTGCACGCAAAAGGAAGCGGCAGGGAGTCGAATCCGCTCGGGCGCTTTTGATTCGCTAATTCGCGCTTCTGTCAGAGGTTAACGTCGCGCTGCGGAGGAGGCAAAACCACAAGAAATAAAGACATCCAAACCCACGTGAACGGGTGCGAAGTGTCCCAATCGAAAGCTCATTTTCCGAGATCTCGCTGACCTCGCTTTGTGCGCCGTCGCTGTGTGCTTGTCTCCGCTCCGAAGACAAACGAGTGCACTAGTAAAATGACTATCTTGCTTGGAACATCCCCCCCCCCCCCCCCTCCCACTGTTGTATATTTCTGCACATTAGAATAATAATAATACTGCTTGCACATCTACAGTGGTGCCGCGAGATCCGAGTTTGTTTGGTTTCGCATCTCAAAATACTCAAATCATCGTTCCCCATTGAAATGAATGGAAACGCAATTAATCCGTTCCAGCCCTTCCACAAAACAGCCGGAATATGTTTGACAAAAGACATGCGTTTGCTTTTTAAGAATCCTCAACAGCATTGCAGAGTTTAAAAACGCAAAGTCATCATATTTTCGGAAAACGGGAGCCCAAAACAGGCGCAAAGAATTTGTCTTTTTCCCTTCGATGGGATGACTGGCGGCTGGCAAAGTACAAACCTGGAATTATTCGACAATTTGTTCAATATTTCGTAACACTCAGCCAGCATCTGAAAGGCTCGTTATACGAGATGTTATCAACAAGTGTCTCTTAGCGATATTAACCCACGCAAGAGGAGGGGCGATCAGATAAGATTTAATTGAATATTTTCCGCCGCGCAACACGACGAGGTCTTATCGCTCGCCCGGAGCCGCGTCTCAAACGCGCGCATCAAAAGATGCATCTTTTGCAGCTGAGTCGTCATTTACGAGGTGACGTCGCCAACTACTGGTCACTCCTTTCAACAAAATCATTTAAAAAAAAATGATCCATTTAAAAAAATGAGTCATTTTTTTTGCACTTAACGAGTCATTTTTTAAAATAACATGTCATTATGTTGCCAGCTGTTTTGGAGCATCTTGTGGGGGAAAAAAAAATAATACAAAATTGGGCTTCTCCGTTTTTTTTTTTAATGATCAGCAGTACATGGTGGGCCAGTTTCACCCAAAATTCTGGTTTCCGACCAAAAAGCGGAGAAAATGAGCTTTGCCGAAGATTTGGTCGTTTTTTTGTGACACCTCACCTTTGATGGCAAAATAATCATTTATTTAGAATCTCCAGATATGAAAAAGCAAGTTGTCTGACGTTCCTCTCCCTCATATTTACGTGAACCGGAATTTTACGGACCAGCTCAGCGAGACCCTGTTGAAAAATTTTGCTGGCAATCAACGGTTGCATTCTCGTTGGCCAATAGCAACGTCCGCAAGGAGTTCAATTTAGACGGAAATTTACCGGAACCGCCCCCAAAAAAATGTCTCACCCCTTCGCAACCTGAATTATTAGCATGAACATTTCCGGCTTGTTAGCTGGCAGCCTGGTGATGTCGGCCCTTTGGGGAGGAGGCAAGTGTAAATGGCTGCTATCCCACAGCAGCCACTGCGTTTTCT
Organism: Hippocampus zosterae; assembly: GCF_025434085.1. Classification (NCBI taxonomy): domain Eukaryota; kingdom Metazoa; phylum Chordata; class Actinopteri; order Syngnathiformes; family Syngnathidae; genus Hippocampus; species Hippocampus zosterae. The sequence continues at coordinate 187,080 of NC_067461.1, read as the reverse complement.
TCACAGCTGACCCAAATAATGAGCCGCCACGCTCGCTCGCTCGCTCGTCTGCATTTGCCAGATTCCTTCATGGGAACAAGACGTATCCTAACAGACGTCTTTGAAAATCAAGTGGGTCACAATCCAAACAATGGGAAGGATTCCGCCATTGGGCTCTGGATCAATTGTGGACAAAAAAAACCACGTGAGAGCGTGTATGTACATGCTACATGTACACGTGACATACCACAACATACAACATAGATTACAGCACATAGGCACTCGAAAAAAGGTTACAATTGGACTCGCACATTGCATGGATGAACTTTTTGGTTTGGATTTCTTTTGCTAGGACTGTTTTTTTTTTGTTTGTTGTTGTTCTAAAATACATTTCTGCATTTTGACATTTGCATAGATGTACTCGATAACGACATGAAGCACTCTGCCAGTGCTAAACTCTTTTTGACCAGGGGCGCCCAATATGTCGATCGTGGACTGGGGGAGGGGAAGAGGGGGAAATGGAGGTGTGTGTATGTGTGTGTGTGTGCGCGTGTTATTTGTTATATCAGTTTCACAAAAAAATATTTAAAAAATACATTTTTAAAAAAGGTTTGGAAATGAATTATCTTGGCGGCCCGGTAGTCCAGTGGTTAGCACGTGGGCTTCACAGTGCAGAGGTACCGGGTTCGATTCCAGCTCCGGCCTCCCTGTGTGGAGTTTGCATGTTCTCCCCGGGCCTGCGTGGCTTTTCTCCGGGTGCTCCGGTTTCCTCCCACATTCCAAAAACATGCGTGGCAGGCTGATTGAACACTCTAAATTGTCCCTCGGTGTGAGTGTGAGTGCGAATGGTTGTTCGTTTCTGTGTGCCCTGCGATTGGCTGGCAACCGATTCAGGGTGTCCCCCGCCTACTGCCCGGAGACAGCTGGGATAGGCTCCAGCACCCCCCGCGACCCTAGTGAGGATCAAGCGGCTCGGAAGATGAATGAATGAATGAATTATCTTCCCCCCGCCACCCCGCCAAGATTCTCAAAAGTCGACTTTTTGATATTCATGCTTGACGGCGGAGTGCCGCTCACGTTGTGCGTTTCTGTTTTATTTCCTCTGGTCCAATGGCAGAGTTGCTTCACGGACAAATCCGCTAATCCCAAAAGGAAGAAGTCATCCAAAGTTGAAAGTCGGAGGTGTATAATGCTTCAATTAGCTCAATGACTCAGTGGGCGCAAATAGCAAGCGCCGACACTAGTCTCTTATGTCCTGATGAGGAGGGAAGAAGAAAAAAAAAAAAAGAAAGAGAAAAGCTCAACGTACGTGTGCAGGTTGCATATTTCTTCCGATTGTTTCCATCCAGCGGAGGCTGGATTTTTTTCCCTAGCATGTAATAAAAGCAGATTTGCAAAAGCGCGGCGGGCCGGCGGATCCCGGCGTTCAAAACTCCTCCATTATTCACGGCTGTTTGTCGGGCGATACAAAAGCCCGGGATTTGGACACGCTGACAAACAGAAGCTCAATTAGGCAGATTCGGGTGAAGGGGGGGGGGGGGGGGGGGGGACGGGGGCGACGCTCACTCGACAGCCCTGTTGTTGGACACGCGGCTTGATGTTCACGCTTCGCCTTGTGACTCGGGGCTCGGATGGAGAAGATTCCTTGCGGGGGGACTCAAAAGAGGCAATTACAACTGCAAAGTCCACGTTTCCCCTTTCGGGGGGGGGGGGGGGGGACATAAAAGGAGAAAAAAAACTGCCTTTGATATGAACTTTTGGAAAAGAGGCAAGCGGCGCTGAGGAGCAAAGGCCAGAGTATCCGTCACCTGCCGGGACACGTGACAGCTAACACATCCAAAATGGCGGCGTGGATGAGAACGGGGGAGCGGCGGGGGGGGGGGGGGGGGGGGGGGACGCGCCGGGCCCCGCGGGGGCGACGCTGCCGAAAGAGGACACGCGCTCGTCACGCTCGCTGCCAAAGCTCCCAGTGAGCCCCTGCCGCTAAAATCCCCCCCCCCCCCCGCTCCCCGCCCCCCGCCCTTTCCCAAGTCAAATATACTCCATTTTTAATAAGACAGCCCGGATGAACTCTGACTTAATACGATGAATGATTCATGGAAAAAGCAAACACAATATTGATGCCGCGAGCGCAAAACAAGACCGCGTAGCTCGCGAAGCTTCGTTGTTAGCATGTTCGATCGCTTAGCATGTAGCACGTCGCCTAAAGGCATTCGTCAGTTTGATTTCGTTGACACCGGCAAAGAGAAGAATCTCGGACCGTTTGTGAGTCGTGTCTTTCGGTACGAAAAAAAGATTCCGACTTTTGGAGAGCAACGCTCGCATTTTCAAACCTAGCGGTCGCGGCGCTAGCGCTAAGACGCCGCCGCCGACGCCGCCGCGATGAGGGAGCACCTGTGGAGACGTGCGACTGCTCGCATCATCATCGTCTTCTGTCGCTTTATTGCAAGGTCGGGATTCAAACGTGATTTGTTTCCTCCTGCTGTGAAATGAGATGCAAATCTGTCACGTTTGCCCGAGCGCCTCTCGCTAGCCTTTAATACGTTTCCACACTTTTAACGTCGTCTTATTGTGAGCTGCCGCCTGCTTGCTTGCTCGCAAGTAAAAATGAGTAACATGGCAACGTCCTGATCGTAATAATAACCACCGGCGGCCATTTTTCAAAGTACAAAAGCAAGGTCACAATCACAACGGCACAAGGTCACGATGGACATTAGCGAATTTCACATAGCCCGCCAGCGCTAATCGGAATCCAGCGCAATGCCTTCAAGTGGTCAAGGAGGTTTTAACTTCAACAACTGGAGATGTCATGAGCGCATTCATACATGACGGCCACAAGTGACCCCGCCAGTTTTTTTTTTTTTACATTTACAAGCGTCTTTTGCGCTTAATTAGCCTTATGGAGGCCACGTGGACGTGTGATTATACAGGCCCCCGTGCATAATGGATGCTATGCTACGCGCTACATGATGCAAGGCCTCGGGAAAAGATGGAGAAGAAGACCCCCGCCTGCTCCACTTAGGAGGCGGCCATGCATTATTGAGCAGGGTGAGACACACACACACACACACACACACACACACACACACGATGCCACTAACTCATCGAGTCTGAAGTCAGTGAAGGCAGACAGACCAGACAAGTGCGGGTGGCATCCATTTTGTTCTCCTCGAAAACACCACTGCACACTTTCCACCATTACTGAATATTTTGGTATTCGGATATCCCACTGAAAATTCTATCAAATGATTGAATATTTGGTTAAAATAAAAATAAAATTAAAAAAAACATCATTTTTTTTTTTTTTGCGTGGAAGTCAAGACGGTGCTGTTGAACGGTCTGCGGCTGGATGGATGTAAGGCTTGAGGAGCCAACGATGAGAAGAAAGGAGCGCCGCAGCGGATTTGGAACTGGGAGTCGCGGCTCGGAGTTTGAAGCGGATTACGTGGGACAGGAGGAATGAACTAATCTCTTTTCGTCAATGGATGCTACGGCTTTGTGTTTGCTTTCAAAACTTAGCTTGTGCACATTTGCACCTCGGATCTACTGGTGAAAGGACACTTTGATCCTCTCCTCTTTCATCTACAACTGCTTCAGACAACAAAGCGTATGCAGAAAATTGGGGAAGATTGCACGACTGTCTGTATCCTATGTGTTGTGTTGTGTTATTTTTGTTATTTTGACTTCAAAATGGCGCCGCGAGAGTGGCTGCCTTTCCAGTAGCTCCTGTATGTAGGTTTTATCTTATCTTATCTTATCTTAAAGACCAATTATGAGCACAAGAGAAACATTTGATTGAATCGTTGATGACCTATTTTGAGATAATCAACATGCTTTGCTAACATTTGCTTTGTATAGCAGCAAAAGCTAAGCGCCGGTAACAGGCGGCGTACGGTACAACGGCAGCATTATTAATCCGTCTTTTAAGCGTCCTTCATTTTCGGTGAAACGTGATTTCATCATTCAGTTGCGCTGATGTTGCCGGCAACAGTTTATGACTAAAGTCGGGCAGGCGAGGCAAGATGGCCGCCACGCCGCGTGGCGCTGCCTGCCAGGAACAATTTCAAAACAAAAGCATTCCAAGGCCCCGGAGTCCATGTGTGATTTGGTAAGAGGATATTTTGAAGTTGGCCTTTGCACCACGCCGGCGGCGTGTTACACAATTGCCGGCCGTTCGTCTCCATGTGACAAAGTCGGCGCGCCGTGTTATCATTTTCAGCGGGCGGCGACTATTTTACACATGAGGAGTTCTTAAAGAGCTTCCTGGAACACCACCACCACCGCCGCCGGCCTTTCGTAATTGCGCTCGCTTGCCGTGCCTGCGCGCAGCGGCAGTTGCAAAAAATGGAGGACGGAGAGAGAATACGAGAGCGGGGGGGGGGGGGGGGGCGGGAGAGGGCACGCGCGCAACGCTACGAGATGCCATCCATTAAGCTAGCTACAAGGACCCGCGCGTACTGCACAATATGGACAAACGTCAGTGCGCTTCAACGGAAAATGGCGGGGATACACAAATCCGCGTCACGTGTACACAGACATACGTGCGATATCAACAAACAAACCGCACATACACGTTACATGAATATGAATAGATGCGCCCCCAGTGACCCGAACCACTTCATTTTGTTCCGCCCGCCGCGGAAGTCAAAGCTAGCGTGTTCAAACTTTGATCAGGTTCAAATTTGAACTGCATCTTGTTCAAAGTCGTCAATGCTTGTTTGGATTTTGTAATCGTACTAAAAACCATCGGCGAGGTACGCGGGGCACCTATTATTCTTATTTTTGTCGCGCTAACACCACCCAGCTCTAGTTTTCTGTTTAGCTTCTTTGAGCAACATTGCTAAGTCGTGAAAATTGAACATTCAATGGTTGACAGAAGATCAAAGTAAGTTGACCTCTTGAGGTTGCCATGCATTTGAAGTTCATCCCGAAACGTCACGGCGCTAACTGTCGTCAGTGGGAGTCGGCTAGGTTGCTATCTCTCGTGATGCGACGGGGCGGCGAGCGTCAACGCGCCGCTGAAGCAATTCGTGCATTTTAGAGGACAAGATGGAAGCCGAGGAGGCACCGCAGAGACGACGACAAGAGCAAGTCAATGGAAGCGCGCGAGCACGTGTGAATTAGTCACAGCGCTTTCCCTCATCATGGCGGATTAGCGCGCGTGTGTGTGTGCCGGCTTGGGCTTGTTTAATTGTGTCCGGCGGGAACGCAAACTGGCCAAATAACGGCGGCCCCCCCACCACCAGCGCCTCCGGGGGGGTGCGCAGGCGCTTGATACAGGCGGCGCCTTTCCGTTCTAATTTCATCTTATTTACTCTTCATGCTAATCAGGTGAACGATGTAAGATTGGTAAGGGGTGGGGGGGTCGAGGGGGGGTCCAAACTTTTTCGCTTGAATAAAATTGGTCATCTTTTTGAAACACGAACCTGGTGGCATTTGTACTTGATGAATCCCCCCCAAAGTGTATTTTACCGCATCAAAGGCGATTCTGTGCGAGACCTTCCGAAGGCATCCTCACTTTTGCGCACTTGAGCTCAATTGCGAGTTCGCTTGAGAAATGCAGCGCGCCGGGCCAGACTTGTTTTTTTTTTTCCTTCTCTTCACGACTTCGACGCCTCTATTCAGCGGCAAGGACGGCGGGAGAGAAAAGTAGCGCCGCCGTCGCCGCCGCCAACGATGAAAATGATTCAGCTAATGTTCTTTCTCTTCAGGCTTTTCATTCGTAAACGGCGGCGGCGGCGGCTAAGCGAGCGCATAGGGCGGCTACCGTGAAAGGAGAGGTCGGCGGCGGGAATAATGCCGCGCGGGAGGGCGGGGGCGGTGGGGGGGGTTGCGCTCGTTGGGTAGTAACCAAGCCTTGTGAGCACGTTAGCCGCTCGCCGCTGAGCTAGCTTACACAAACGACCTTTGACACGGATGTGAGTGTCCAAAATGTGGCTGTGTTAGCATCCGTGTCATGCGTCTGCCTTTGTCGCATGGACATGTGCGGCCATCAAGTTTTTAACAGTCGCTTTCTTTTCTGCGGCTACGACAGACTTTCATCCAAAAAAACAAGCGTGGCGGTTGAATGGAAAACACTCGGAAATAACACCATTAAAGAAATGATTAGCGCTATTGATGAGATCAATATTAAGCAATCAATTAACCAGTGGTTAGCACGTGGGCTTCACAGTGCAGAGGTACCGGGTTCGATTCCAGCTCCGGCCTCCCTGTGTGGAGTTTGCAATGTTCTCCCCGGGTCTGCGTGGGTTTTCTCCGGGTGCTCCGGTTTCCTCCCACATTCCAAAAACATGCGTGGCAGGCTGATTGGACGCTCTAAATTGTCCCTAGGTGTGAGTGTGAGTGCGACTGGTTGTTCGTTTCTGTGTGCCCTGCGATTGGCTGGCAACCGATTCAGGGTGTCCCCCGCCTACCCCCCGAAGACAGCTGGGATAGCACCCCCCGCGACCCTAGTGAGGATCAAGCGGCTCGGAAGATGAATGAATGAATGAATGATTTTTTGCCTCATTTTTTTCATGATTATTACGTTTTGTTTGACAGGGATGTGTCCAGGATTTTTTTTTGGGGGGGGGGGTGGGGTGGAGGGTGGGCTTTCAGATAGGGCAAACACTGCAGAAGGGTGGAATGCTACGTTCTACGCATGTACAACAATGATATTGCATCTCTGGTATTGTGCTAGGAGGTGGGGCGGGGGGGGGGGGTCATGGGGGGGGGGGTAAAACGTGGAGGCGAACTGCAGTTTGGGGATCCCTGCTCTGAATTGTCCCTCAGTGTGATTGTGAGCACGCATGTTTGCTCGTCAATGCGTGCCCTGCAATTGGTTGGCAACCAGTTCAGGGTGTCCCCCCGCCTGCTGCCCAAATACGGCTGGGAGAGGCTCCGGCACGCCCCGCGACCCTCGTGAGGAGAAGCGGATCAGAAAATGGATGGATGGATGGATGGATGGATAAGAGTCAAGCACGTCTCCTTTTGGTCTCCTCCACTTGAAAGCGCTCGCAATGTTGTCTCCCGGTAGCTTCGGGTGTTAGCTGGAGTTGAGCTTTCTAATTGGCACGTCAAAGTTTCCCCCAAAGAAGTTGCGAGTAGGAAGAAGCGGTTGTGTTGTAGAACTCGGCGTTTATGTCTTTAAAAAAACATCTGACGTCAGCACCGGGTTCGTTCGGGGGCGGAAAAAAAAAAAAACATTTACAGGCTGCAGAGAGTGGCAGAGAGGCGCTTTTATGGTCAAACTTTTCATTTTGGCAAATAAAAAGCTCCTGTAAAAAAAAAAAAAAAACAAAAAAAAACAATCTATATTTACTTTCACTCTCTGCGGGGTCACTTTGAACCTTAAAAGCCTCCTTTAGCCTGCACGGGCTGCGCACAGCTAAAGGCGCGTGTGCCAACGAAATTCCCACAGCAAGCGAGTACGCCGAAAAAGTATCATAGAAGGAGCGTTTGTGCAAATGATCTTCTGAAAACGAATTAAAAGAAGAGAACACTGAACCACCTCCGTACACACTGTGGAGACATACAAATAACAACAACGCGCAGTCGCCACATCACTCCAAGACCTTGCTAGCGCCATGCTAGTAGTGTGACCAGCCCGAAATAACAACAAATAACAAATATTAGCAGCGAAAAATCACAGATGGTCACACACAAATGCTAACGAAACACATTCGGCCAGATCATATGACGATGCCCATTCCTACTCGGTGATTTCTTGAAGCGACTCCGCCCAACTTAAGTAGCTTTCATGTAGTTCAACTCATTTATTCATCTTCCGAACCGCTTGATCCTCACTAGGGTCGCGGGGGGTTGCTGGAGCCTATCCCAGCCGTCTTCGGGCAGTAGGCGGGGACACCCTGAATCGGTTGCCAGCCAATCGCAGGGCACACAGAGACAAACAGCCATCCACGCCCACATTCAAACCTAGGGACAATTTAGAGTGTTCAATCAGCCTGCCATGCATGTTTTTTGGAATGTGGGAGGAACCGGAGCACCCGGAGAAACCCACGCAGGCCCCGGGGGAGAACATGCAAACTCCACACAGGGAGGCCGGAGCTGGAATCGAACCCGGTACCTCTGCACTGTGAAGCCCACGTGCTAACCACTGGACTACCGGGGCCGCCTCAACTAATTTAGTCTTTCTTTAAGTTAGCTTGCGACACATCTTTGCCGGGCAATTCATGTGTAAGTCAAGCTACATTTAAATTAATGGAGAATAATTTATAGCTTAGCTCACCAAAGTTTCCGAGTCGCTTCCCCGTCAGCGTGTGCGTATGCGTTCCCGCAAGTGGGAATAAAATACTATTTTTTGCTCCTCGCACTTGTCAAGCGTCTCCCTGGCAGAGCTCACAGATGTTCATTCTGATTAAAAATGACGGCTCGACTCAAACTACTTTTTGAAACTTCTGCTTTCTTGCCACCTCTGCTCCGGTCTTGGAGGCGGTGGGGGGGCACAAAGTGGGCTGTTTCCACCCCCTAACCACCGCAGTCCTTCAGTGTGATTGACACGCGTAAAATAATGGTTGAACCGCAATCCAGGCCACATCATTTGCCCTTTTAATTGCCCCTCATAAAATATGCACGGACCATAAAAACCACAAGCCGAATCGTCTGCGCAGGCGTGCGTCGGCGGTTGTTGGCTCCGTGGCGTCAATAAGACATTATTAGGGGGAGATTAGCGGACACTTACGCCCGGCATTAGCGCCTGTGCTAGCACAGATGCTAATGATCTGAGAGCCCAGCCATTTTGATTAGTTGATATGTATCCAATTGCGGCGAGAACATGGCACTTAGCGGCCGAATAGGTCTTTGCTCAGCGTCGAGGCTGGTTCACGGGGTAATGGCGCTAATGGCTAACAGCTAGTGAGCTCCGTCTCCCTATTTCAGCAGGAAAGATCAACATTTAGATGACTTTTATGACCGTCAAATGTCATATAGGACCAAAGATGACTAGCATATTGTTACAAGTCATACGTGGTGCGCTACGAAAGTAGTAAGCAAGTATGTGTCAGTCAGTCATGGCTTCGCGCCACTGCTTTTACCTCATTTCAGGAGACGCTAGCACGAGTTTGCATGATGTCACCACCAATCAGCCTCCATTTTGTCAGCACACAACAACGATCTTGGGCGCAGCTGCTGATAAAATATGAAAATCCTCCAAGTGTGAAGCGGTAATGAGAAGATGAAATGATTGAAGATGAAACACAATCCATCACGCCCAACCATGTTAAGCGCTTATTTGTGCGAATGCCGAGAGAGTGAAAGGCAAAGCGCGGAAGCGGCGCGTAATAGCGGCGCCATTATTCAAGCGAGTCAAACTCAATCAAAGGGCGACTTGCCCCCGACGGTTGGAATATTGTTTTTCTACCTCTGAAACGCTAATCGCTTGTGAAATATGACAAACAGTTGGGCTGAGTCAAAGGCAAACGCAAGACAAACGCCGACAATGATGCTGCGTCTACATTTAAAGAACTGCTAAAGCAGCGCACCCCGCCATTATTACACGGAAGACGAATATCTCACAACAAGTGGAAATTGACTGTAAAACAGGACACATACACAAAATAAACATCGTCTCATCAAAAACTAGCACGTTAGCTTCATGCTAACACCTAACGGGAAAGAAACGGAAATTAGCCTAGCTTACAGTCCAGTCCAAAGCATCAAACAACTGGCCACTTTCACACACACACAACGCAGCAAGACATAAACTCTGCTATCAACTCTGCTGGAATGTTTTCCGAGAGCCAGTCGTCTCTGTCGACGTTTGCGCCGTACTGATGTTTGTGTTCTGCAGCTCAAGTGAAATGTCACCTGTCAAAACCACGCATCAGACGCCACCAGCGGCCGAATTCTGACAGGAACGTTTGTTCCTCCTTGCGTATCTTCTCCAGCGCGTCAACGTCGCTGGGGGGAATCAACGAGCATTACGCTGTGTGCGAGTGTGTGTGGTGTGTGTGTGTGTACTTGTGTGTTTCAATGATGGGCAGGGATGACACTGACACCAACTGGATCCGACTTCATCCACCAACGCTACCACGCCAAATTGAGAGTAAAAAAACGGGGACTGGCGGGAAATGCATCGGGAGTGGCAGAATCCTTTTAGGCATGATTATCGTATTTTTTATTTCTACCCAAAATCAGCATCCCAAAAATCCAGAATCAGTGGGGCCCTATTCAAAAAAATGTATTTTATTGTGGGTGATCATTCATTCATTCATTCATCCATCTTCCGAGCCGCTTGCTCCTCACTAGGGTTGCGGGGGGTGCTGGAGCCTATCCAGCTGTCTTCGGGCAGTAGGCGGGGGACACCCTGAACCGGTTGCCAGCCAATCGCAGGGCACACAGAAACGAACAACCAGTCGCACTCACACTCACACCTACGGACAATTTAGAGCGTCCAATACAGCCTGCCACGCATGTTTTTGGAATGTGGGAGGAAACCGGAGCACCTGGAGAAAACCCACGCAGGCTCGGGGAGAACATGCAAAACTCCACACAGGGAGGCCGGAGCTGGAATCGAACCCGGTACCTCTGCACTGTGAAGCCCGCGTACTAACCACTGGACTACCGGGCCGCTGTGGGTGATCATATCAAGTTGAAAAAGCTACCATCCGAATGTTCTGACTTCAGATTGCGCACTCGTCCCGCTGCCAGCTTGGGGGGGGGGGGGGGAGATATCCAAAAACCACAGGGGCGTGTTTCGGCGGAGCCGCGACGCCGCGGGCATGCCGGCACAGCTGCGTTGAGGCGCACACGCGGGCCGGCCGGCGCTGTTGCGGCACGGCAGCAGGTACACACGCACACGCAGGCACGCCAAGGGACGGCGCTCGCCGCAGGCACATCGCAGGCAGTTCGGTTGAGATTTGTTGTCATAGGAGGATGCTGGCTAGCATAGTCATGTATGACTTTCAACCCCCCCCCCCAAAAAAAAAAAACATAGAAATATATATATCCGGTGGTACCTTGACGAGTTCCAAATGTCGCCTGCTAATTGGATTCGAGGGGCCTACTTTTTTGCCAGTTTGTATTGCCTCGCACTTGCCGCTCCATTCGAGTCGTGGCTTGGAATTGAAGCGGACTTACTGAATTTCATCTGTGCTGTATGCTACACAAACACATTTGACGATAAAGTTGATCCAATCCAATTCCGAATCGGCGGGTCGGGTCACGAGTAGCTGATAGTTGCAAATTTCAACACCAAAGATCTTCGGTTTGCTTCCTTGAGGGACGGCAGAAATGGGAGAATATCGACTGCGGGGAGGCTCAATTATTCAAAGCGTTGTCAATTGATTGGACTCATTCTGACACCACTGATCTGGCTCGCTCTCATTTCAAAGTCACCGTGGTGGTGTTTCCAGATAAAAAAAAGAGGAGAATGCGCCAAGATATATTGAGCTGCCCGTACATGACTTGGAGCCCGGGGGGGGGGGGGGGGGGGGGGGGGTGACACACTTCCAAGACACTGAAATGCAGGTTGACATCACACAAGTGAGTCAGCACATCTCTCTGCTCCGCCGAGCAGATTTTCTCTTCTGCCGAGGGTACTGTGAACTTTCCCGACGCTAACTCAACTCGGGGCTTGGGAGAAATGCGAGTTGGTTTTCACATAGCGAAGTTTCGGAACGTCAACAAGTTTTGGCTAAGAATCTCCGCTGCGACAATCATTTTATTGATCATTCATAGCCAAAATGTTTTTTTTGTTTTTTTTTTTTTACTCTTCCATTGGCCAATTCTATTTTCAATGAATTTAAATGTCGACTTGTCCCTCGCGACCCCCGCCATCTCGGTACTGAAGTCGTTCCATTAGGTACAGTATTGAGTCAGAATTGCGGGTTTGTCAGCTGGCGACGTGAAAAAACGGCCGCGGACGGCGGACTCGAAAGGAGAGCCGCCGGCAAAGCGTCGCTCTCCTTAGACGTCAAAAGCACACGGTGGCAAAAGAATGCAATACGCCCCCCCCCCCCCCCCCCCCCCCCCCCCCGATGGGCTGCGAGCGCAATGGACATCCCGGCCAATGGGACGAGACACTTAAAAGCCCATCGCGCAAAAATGTTTGGACGACAGTAATAACACAGCTGCCGGTGAGCGGACGGACATTTGTACTTTTTAAAATCGCTCCCCTGAGGTCCGAGAGCCATTTTGACACTTTCACCCCCCCCCCCCCCCCCACCCCCCCCCCCCCCCCCCCCCCCCCCGCCCGCCTCCCCCATCTACCTTCTGCTGCGTTATGCACGCGGATGTCCGATGTATCGCGATTGCTGCCGCTTCGAGTCGAAGATTCTCTTTTATGGCCCATCTCCCTGAAGATCTGCGTGCGTGCATACGTACGTGCGATCTCATCTGAGCGAGGCTCCGAGAAGCGCCGCTAAGATAAGATCACGTTGCGAAAAAGAATTGCAAGTGTCACCTGAAAGTAGCCGGGCGTGTTCCTTTATCGCTTTTCTTCAGCCTTTACATAGCATTCATTTGTCAACTCAAAGTGGGTCAGAGCGATGACAAGTATGACAAGAGTCTGACTGACCCCCCCCCCCCCCCCCCCCACCTAAAGCCGCCATGTGACGCAATGTCATTTTGAGTGCAAAAAAAAAACAACAACTCTTAGCCACACAGCCTGGGCGTAAAAAAAAAGAAGAAAAGCTGCTAGTAAAAGGATTAGCCGCTTAGCTCTGCGGCGGAAGGTGCGCTTGAAACGCTCCCCATGCGTCTCCGCACGCTCGTCAGGCAAATTAGCTCGCGGCGACTCGGCGTCGCCCGAACCTCTTTAGCGCGACGTCGCTAAAGCCAAATGTCAGTTTGTGCAGTTGAAACCTTCTCACCCGAGACCTCGTGAGAATTCGGCCCACCCGTATTGAAATATTGATACGCTCCAACCAGCTGTCGTGATATTAGAATGCAAACGGGGGATTTGAACCGATACGTCGACGACTGAAAAGGAAAAACAAAATCAAAGTGACAAGAGGTGTCACTGACTTCTGCCACACCGTCGCTTCCATAAAGAAACGTAGTACAACTCAGCCTCTGGCGAGCGATACGTTTCGGCGGAGGTGGCGCGGGCCTCAAACGATTTGACGTTTTCAAAGCGTCGACAAAATTGACCAAAAAGCATGATGACCGCAAAACTAACTAACACTTGACTGTTGACACTCAAGGAGCATTCCGGTGCTATTCTGTTCAGAAAGGCAACATGTCACGATCACAAGGAGAGAGGAGAGGAGAGAGGAGAGAGGAGGGGGGGGGGGGGAGGGGGGGGAGATGGTCAGTCAAACAGCTGCAAGTAAATCACTTCACATTTGAGCAACGGTGCATTAAACGGCGGCGCAGCACAACATCCACGTAACAAAACACCTGCATGCAAAAACATTGAGACGGGGGAGGGTGAGGGGGAAGGGGGGGGGGAATGCGGCGCACCTCATTGCTTCAACATGTGCCGTCGGAAAATATGACTCCATGATATGCGCCGGCGGGACGCCATGCGAAGCAGTGTCAGCGCGGTGACATGGATCCAATCGAGCAGCCGCTCACATTCATTATGCATGCGGCACGCCGAGAGACGGCTGCAAAAATCACCTTTTACGTCCGCCGCCGCCGCCGCCACCACCGCCACCGCCGCCACCGCCGCCACCGCCGCCACCGCCGCCACCGCCGCCACCGCCGCCGTTTGCCCTTCCAACATATTTAACGGCTCACGCGTTCATTTCCCTAACGCGCACGTCGCATCGGGAGCGTTTTCGTTTACAATTCGCTCAGTGTGAGCAGTGGGGCGTGGGGGGGGGGCGGGGGGGGATTTCATTTGGGGCAAATTTTAACGGTGCCAATAGTCTATTAAAAAGATCAACTGAAGGTGGAGATAATGGGCATATCATCAACGCGCGTCCTACGTTGAACTTGAAAAGGGGGGAGGGGCAACTGGATTGGTGTCAAAGGTCACAAAGTTCAAAAAAAGAAGCGGGGAAAAAAATAGTCCCTTTATCCACACTGTCCATTCGTTTACAATTCGCTCTCACCGAAATTACAGTGTGAGCAGTGGGGCGGAGGTGGGGGGGGGGCAGGGGGGGGGGATCATTTGGGGCAAATTTTAACGGTGGCAATAGTCTATTAAAAGGATCAACTGAAGGTGGAGATAATGGGCATATCATCAACGGGCGTCCTACGTTTGAACTTGAAAAGGGGGAGGGCAACTTTGGTGTCAAAGGTCACAAAGAAGCGGGGAAAAAAATAGTCCCTTTATCCACACTATCCATCCGTGCATTCCCCGGCGCTTCTTATTTTGTCCTCTTTCTTAATGGCGGCTCATATTTCTGCGAGTCGGCGAGTGAATTTTCATGGCAAGCTTGCCACGTGAGACGCTCGTCTGACGCAACGTGAAATGAGAAGCAAAACGTGCGGCGATCCAGCTCGCCGTTGACCAAAAAGCGGCACACGAGCAAGAATATGAGCGAGAGGTTTTGTTGTTGTTGTTGTGTTTTTTTATTTCCATCTTCTTGCCGGAGCCATACGAGCACCACCGAGGGGGGGCCGCAAAATAAAAACATCACATCACTCACACTCGTGACACGACGCGCACATATCCGCAAGCCTCGGATGCCCCATCGCAAGACGATATTGATCCGTTTTCTCTTGAAACGGGACTCATCTTTACGAGGCGGAGAATGAAGGGGCCGCGGGTTTTGCTCGGTTTCAAGCTCAGCCGCCGGTGCAGCGCAAACAGCTGGAGATAATTTGAGCTTGCTTTCCGACTCCGGACTAGCGCGCACACGCGGGGAGAGCAAAAACTGTCGACGCTGCAAGTCCGGCGGTGTTATTTAAGATTAATGGGATGGCCTCTTTGTCGGAAAACATGGCTGGAGTCTGCACATTTGCTCGTGTCATTAGTGAATGTGGAGCACACGCGTGAGCACACGCTGGGCCCTTTTGACGGCGGCCTGCCCGCGGCTTCGTCTTGCGTCTCCTCGCTCGGCGTTTCCATGGTGAAAAGAAGGGACGGCGAGCCCCCGGAATGATCTGCTTCCAAGCAAAATGGCCGACTTCCTGTTTCAAGGTCCTGCATTCGTCCGACAAGATGGACGCCCACTCTACTCTCGTGTTGATCTGGGAAAGTCGTGATTTGATTTCCAACCTTCCAGGGCCTTTGCTTCATGCTGAATCCCTGAAATGATCATCGGACTTCATTGATTTTAGTCGATGTTCTTCCACTAATCAATAGATGGCCAATATAGAATTGGTCTTAGCATTTCCTGATATCAAATGATCAATTTAACATCTGTGCTCATGCGACAGACATTTTCCGGAGCCAACCGGAGTGGTGTCATCGGAAAAAAAGCACAACAACATCTTTCAGATCTCATGTGTACACGAGATTGATCCCTGCGGAACTCCGCATCTCACTTGCATCTGATCCTATTTGGCTTCACAGAGTTTTCCTTTTACAAGATAGTTGCTTCTCCGCAATCAAAGACCCAAAAGCGCCAGACTTGACCTATCATTGTGTCGATCGGATTTTCCCCTGGACAAGCCATCCGTCATTCCCGATTAGACTTCTTCATTTCAATCGCCATTGTAGTTTTCCCTTTGGTGGGGGGGGAGTCAAAACTCTCAGCGGGGGGCTTTGAGCGGTCCAGCGACAGAAGTGAGAGCCACCAGGGAGAATCTCTCTCCGACTGCCCCCTCGGTGCTTAATTAACCTTTCAGCTCTCTTGTGTTCAAACTGCCACTGAGGCACTCTGCGTGTGTGTGCAAGCACCGGATCGCACGGAGAAACGCCGTGGACTCTGATGAATCAGATGAACTGGGCGACCAAAATGAGTCAGGGGTCTCTCTAGGAACACCGTCAACCCCAATGAATCAGATTGAACCGGGGTGAGCAAAACAAGTCAGAGGACTCGCTAGAAATAGAAACCCCCTTAGACTCGGATGAATCAGATGATCTGGGTGAGCGATGTGAGTCAGTGGACTCACTAGAAACCGAAAAAGACTCCTTTCCGGATTCCGTTCTCGGACGGGAGTCAGAAGAGCTCGCGGTAAACGCCATAGACTCAGATGATTCGGTTCACTCGCGTGAGCCAGACGGCGCCGACTCGGCTCATCCGGTTCTCCGAATTGAGTCGGCCGACCGAGATGACTCTGTTGAGTCGGGATGCCGTGACTGAGTTTGGGGGACGATTCGCCAGAAACACTGCAGCTCGGATCGTTAGCTTAGCTTACTCCAAGCGATGGACTGACCAGAAATAGAAACCCCTTAGACTCGGATGAATCAGATGATCTGGGTGAGCGATGTGAGTCAGTGGACTCACTAGAAACCGAACAAGACTCCTTTCCGGATTACGTTCTCGGACGGGAGTCAGAAGAGCTCGCCGTAAACGCCACAGACTCAGATGATTCGGTTCATCCGGTTCGCCAGAAACACTGCAGCTCGGATCGTTAGCTTAGCTTACTCCAAGCGGTGGACTGACCAGAAATAGAAACCCCTTAGACTCGGATGAATCAGATGATCTGGGTGAGCGACGTGAGTCAGTGGACTCACTAGAAACCTAAAAAGACTCCTTTCCGGATTCCGTTCTCGAACGGGAGTCAGAAGAGCTCGCCGTAAACGCCACAGACTCAGCTGATTCGGTTCACTCGCGTGAGCCAGACAGCTGCCGACTCGGCTCATCCAGTTCTCCGAATCGAGTCGGCCGACGGTCGACCGAGATGACTCTGTTGAGTCGGGACGCCGTGACTGAGTTTGGGGGACGATTCGCCAGAAACACTGCAGCTCGGATCGTTAGCTTAGCTTACTCCAAGCGGTGGACTGACCAGAAATAGAAACACCGTAGACTCGGATGAATCAGATGATCTGGTGTGAGCGATGTGAGTCAGTGGACTCACTAGAAACCGAAAAAGACTCCTTTACGGATTCCGTTCTCGGACGGGAGTCAGAAGAGCTCGCCGTAAACGCCACAGACTCAGATGATTCGGTTCACTCGCGTGAGCCAGACAGCGCCGACTCGGCTCATCCGGCTCTCGGAATCGAGTCGGCCGATGGTCGACCGAGATGACTCTGTTGAGTCGGGACGCCGTGACTGAGTTTGGGGGACGATTCGCCAGAAACACTGCAGCTCGGATCGTTAGCTTAGCTTACTCCAAGCGGTGGACTGACCAGAAATAGAAACACCGTAGACTCGGATGAATCAGATGATCTGGGTGAGCGATGTGAGTCAGTGGACTCACTAGAAACCGAAAAAGACTCCTTTCCGGATTCCGTTCTCGGACGGGAGTCAGAAGAGCTCGCCATAAACGCCACAGACTCAGCTGATTCGGTTCACTCGCGTGAGCCAGACAGCACCGATTCGGCTCATCCGGCTCTCGGAATCGAGTCGGCCGACGGTCGACCGAGATGACTCTGTTGAGTCGGGACGCCGTGACTGAGTTTGGGGGACGATTCGCCAGAAACACTGCAGCTCGGATCGTTTAGCTTAGCTTACTCCAAGCGGTGGACTGACCAGAAATAGAAACCCCTTAGACTCGGATGAATCAGATGAGCTGAGTGACCGATGTGAGTCAGTGGACTCACGAGAAACCGAAAAAGACTCCTTTCTGGATTCCGTTCTCGGAAGGGAGTCAGAAGAGCTCGCCGTAAACGCCACATCTCAGATGATTCGGTTCACTCACGAGAGCCAGACAGCGGAATCGAGTCAGCCGACGGTCGACCGAGATGACTCTGTTGAGTCGGGACGCCGTGACTGAGTTTGGGGGACGATTCGCCAGAAACACTGCAACTCGGATCGTTTAGCTTAGCTTACTCCAAGCGGTGGACTGACCAGAAACGCCGGAGACGGCGATGAATCAGCCGATTGACTCCAGTAAGCAGACTCATCGCCTCAACAGCACCGCAGGAGACAAACACTGTGGTTGACCCCCTTTTGCCGCTTCTTCCACACTAGTAATCACTGAGATGATTAGCAGGGGGGGGGGTTCTCTTCCATCTTAACAGTCAGCATGTGGGAGTCAGTCAACTCACACACACCCACACACACGCTCACATCCACACATTTTGAGCGAGTGCCAAGATGCTCCCCGACAGAGAGCTGCGAGAATATTGAACACAAAGAACAAGTTCCACTTTAGCGACTTTAGCATTTTGTCTTTTTTCTTCCGCCGCTTGCGGATGAATAAATGATCCAAAGCGCAAGAAAACTGCCGCTTGTTGTTGTTTGCCGTGTCGCTTGCACAACCCCTCGGGCCCAAAACACCCCGCGGCGTCACAAAGCACTCGGCCGGCCCCCCGCGACACAAACCGCGCCGCATCCAACCCTCGCAAAAACAACAGGAAGTCGGCGCATGGTGAGTGCGTGACACCTCGGAAAGCGGTTTTGCGATTTTTTCTTCTGTAGCACGTCAGCTCGAGACTGAACTCGAGTGTATTTCGCTTCTTCTTTGGGATGATAATGAGTAATGGCTCGTTTGTTTGGGTGAGACCACGTGCAAATGACGTGGACCCGCAAAAAAATACACTTTACGCTCGGACTGCTTTCAATCAAATTTTCATATTTGGGTCCCATTTGTTGTGGCGTTGGGAGGACTTCTCCTGCAGCTTCGCACCTGCTGCTCATCAAGTCACCAGCTCGTTTCGATGTTGTTGTCGTTACTTTGAGTTAGACAAGTCGTGGTCCCGCAGCCGCTTCTCGCAGCACTCGAGACCGATCGAGACTCGCAATTACGATGCGAAAGAAGTAGAAGCACTTGGTCAAAAAAATCGAATAGGGAATATTTATGGAATTTCTTGATTAGCGATTAGCATGCTAGCCGTAGCTTAACTGGGGCGTCAACGCGACTCCTTTTCCACCTTTGCTCCGAAAGACTTGCAGACAACGACATTCACACTCAAGGGATGCTCCTTCAGTGTTCAAACCTCGCCGCTGCAAATAAGGCCCTCGCAGGCGCTCTTTGCGTTGGCCTTGAAAAGCAACGTCAACCTGCCGGCCGAATTAGCATGCGGCGCGCATAGCGCTGCACCTGTGCGGACCTCTGGGCCGGACGGAACACGTCCCGCCCCGGGCATGAAAGCCATTCAGATACATCTCCGTTAGAGAGCGAGGATCCCCGATTCACCTCCCAATCTTATTCCTCCACCTGGAAACTGTGCTGATGGCCAAATCCTCAGCGACGCGACGGGGCCATCGACGGGGATCCGTTGCAGCGGTTGACAAAACCGAAGGGCAAATGAGGCAGGAGCGTTTTCCCCGTCAGGCGTCTCCCTGGACCCGAAAGGTTTTGACAACGTCCCGTTGGAAAGTCTTGTTGCCGCTTATATATTCATGACTATTTCCCGGAGTCTATTAGCGGACATGACTTATTCAGGCGGGGGCGTTTTGATTGAAGCTCCTTCTGTCTTGCCTTCCCACGGCTTTTACCTCCTCGACCCCGCCGGCTCCTCGCGCGCTCTGATTGACGTGACAGATTAGATCCAATTCGGCACCGACGACGGCAGGCTCCTACTCGCCGTGAGCCGCTCATGAGAGAAGCTTTGGGTCGTAGCCTCACATCCATTATGGATCGCGGCGGGGGGGTGGGGGGGGGGGGACAGAGCGGTCGCCCGCGGCAGCCGGTGTGCGTGCATTGGGGGTTAATTCGGGTCATCCAAAGATCAGGTTCCCGTTAAGATCCCCTTGAAAGAACAGCGCACTGCTGCTAGCTTGTCAATAGCTCGTCAACAAGGCGAATCATTTTTTTCAAGTCGCGGCTAGCTGCTACATCATATAAAGCCTTGTCATGTCAAAAGCTACCAGGTAAGCAGAGCTGCGCACACTCAAATCAGACGCCCCGTGCCCGATTTCCTTCTCGCCATTCGGCTCGGAAAGAGCGAGCGTGGCCATCGGGCCAGCGACACGCCGAAAAAGGAGCCGCTTTTGCTGCGCGGGTGCGCTTGGCTGGAAGCGTTCCGACCCCCCCCCCCCCAAAAAAAAAAAAGACGGCGCCTCAGATCCTCCCAACTGATAATCTTTGCACAGCAGAGTCGCTGCGCACTGGCAAGCGGCACCAATTAGTCTATCTCATCTTAATCCCAGCGCAGAGTCGACCTGGGAGGGGGGGGAGCGGGTGCCACATTTCGACAAGACTCCTCATTCAACACGCTGACCACGTCGTGAAAGAGAGCCGTCGCCTCCCAGGGGGAATAGCGGCGGCGCCACTCATCCTTCCCTTCATTCGTCATTTCATTTCTTTTTTTTTTCTCTCGCGTCGACTATCAAGGTTGTTGCAGTTAATGAAAACGAATGAAAAAAAAATGAAAGTCAAATTGCGGGGGGGGGGGGGGGGGTGGAGAAAGAAAATGAGAGTGCTTGTTGTGAAGGACTGGAAATTCGCAAACGAAACGAAAAGGTCCAACGGGGTGAAAAAGTGAGCTGGACAATTTCCAGACAAAGGCGCAAACATTTCCCCGCTCTTGAGCAAAACAACAAGACAACAAGACAACAACAACAAGAAAAGCGGCGGAAAATGCTGCAACGCCAGCATAATTGCCGCCGTTTCATCATCCCACACCCGATGTGGACACAAATCCGACTCTGCGTTTTCATGTCTGCTTTGCATGTTGACAACATAAAAAAAAAAAAAAAGAATATGAGCCTGCTTTCTCTCAACTCCCTCCAAGAAAGGAAAACTAGTTTATGTCTGGTCGGCTGGCAGCGCTGCAGGCAGCCTTGCGGGACTGACGCCGGGGCAGCACAGACGCTGGTCAAATCCTTGATTTTGTTTTTTCTTTTTGTGTACAACACACACACACACCCGCGCATGTTCCCCTCGTGAGAACCTTATTTCTGGCCTGTCTACACATTCTTCACACATCTCATGACGCCCTGAAAGTCCAGAACACACGCGCGCATTCGGATACGTTTTCCAATTCTTATGGACTACTTGAAAAGAAAAAACAACAAAACAAAAAACAAAACCAAAACAGTGATGATTGAGAGTACGGCCACTTCTGCACTTCCATCTTTAAAGCCCTCCTCCAAACTCACTTGTATTCTTTGGCGTTCGACTCAGCATGACTTGGATTTTGTTCTTGATTTTACTGCTCGGTGCTTTCTACCGCCTTTATTACCGATTCGTCTTACTGTTTATTGTGCATGTTAAATCGCTCCATGTACAGCACTTTGTATGCGGCGATGGCTATTTGAAAGTGCTCGAGAAATATTCATTCATTCATTCATCTTCCTAACCGCTTGATCCTCACTAGGGTCGCGGGGGGTGCTGGAGCCCATCCCAGCCGTCTCCGGGCAGTAGGCGGGGGACACCCTGAATCGGTTGCCAGCCAATCGCAGGGCACACATAGACGAACAACCATTCACACTCACACTCACACCTAGGGACAGTTTAGAGCGTTCAATCAGCCTGTCACGCATGTTTTTGGAATGTGGGAGGAAACCGGAGCACCCGGAGAAAACCCACGCAGGCCCGGGGAGAACATGCAAACTCCACACAGGGAAGCCGGCGCTGGAATCGAACCCGGTACCTCTGCACTGTGAAGCCGACGTGCTAACCACTGGACTACCGGGCCGCCGCTCGAGAAATACTCTTGACTTAACTTGACTTGACTTATGCAGTACGGTTGGGGGGGGTCATTGTCCATCAGCACTGTGAAGCACCACCCGTCCAAATGAATTGTGAAGCATTTGGCCCGATATGAGCAGATTTCCGGAAACGCTTGCGAAAGGTCGAGAAATACGAAGCAAAGCAGTTCGAAGAGCACAACACCGATGCGGTTTCTGCGCCAAGCAGACTTCACGAAGGTCAAGCTATTGCGCAAGCGAGTTGACCTTGCCGTCGTCCTACAGCGCTTGCGTGGCAGGTTTTGACTCCCAAGTTAAAAGCAAAATGGCCGCCGAGCAATATTCCGCTACTCTGCGCCACGCAGGCCTTAATCGTCTCTTCTACACTTTCGCCAGGTTTCTAGTTTGAAAGTCTGCTCATGCAAAAAGTCGTTAAAGTCGCAAACAAGCGGCCGCCCCCGAATCAACTCGCGTCAAGCCCCGAAGCCCAAACGTACATTTGGCGCCTTCATGCTAGCCGCGGCTTACGCTCGGAGATAAGAGGTGGCCGCTAATTATCCAATTCTAATGCGCGGCCGCGGCGCACTCGAGTGTGGAATTCTCTTCGGTCTCCGCAATGAAAGGCTTTTCTGTCGAGAAAGATGAAGGCGCGGTTCATTCCAGTCCACGGGTTTTTACTTGGCGTCTGTCCGCTTTCCCGTGGGCCGTATCTGAGCCGCCGCGCAGACCGAAGGCGGAAGCGTTCGGATCGGCCCCTTTAAAATCTTACGGCTTTTCTTGTCGTCTTTCGACGGCGACAAATAGCGGCCGGTAATAAAAGCAAACGCGCAGAAATTGCTTGAAAGCTTTTCTATCAAGCCCATTTGCTCGGCCGATTATTCTCGGTGGGGGGGAGGGGGGGGGGGGCGCACGTCTTTCTTGAAGCCATGACGCGTCTTTGTCGTGATCTAGCAGCGGCGGCGTTGGAATGACCCTTCGCGTCGGGTGATTTGGCGAAGTCGACCGGGGTGGGCGAGCGAGGTCCAATTTGGGCCACGAGGGAGGTGAAGCGGGGGGGGGGGGGGGGCACTTGGGCTAAACACGCCGTTGTGAAACTTCAAGGCGCTTTTAAGCGGCTTTTTCATTAAAGGTGTTTCAGTAAATATGACGCTAGCCCGTACCATTTCCCTCCCCCAATTTGTCTTGTTCTGCGCTTACAAGGCCAACGGTTAGCATGTCCGCGTGGCAGCGGGTATGCTAACCGTGACGTTAGTTGAGGTTGTCCATAGAGGTGGAGGGTTAAAATCCGGGCTCCGGCCTCCCTGTGTGGAGCTAGCATGGTCTCCCACGCGCTTGCGCGGCTTTTTCTACCCGACCACTTCGGCTTCCTCCGCATTCCGAAAACGTGCACGGGCAGGCTAGCGGAATGTGCGATTAGCAGCGCGGGTGGTTGTTGGTCGATGTGCGCCCTGCGATCGACGCCGATGATATCCGAGACCCCCCCCCCCCCCCCCCCCCACCGTGACCTTGGTGAATAGAAGCGCTTGGGATAAGCGGCCGGTCGGACGAACGCCGCTCGAGGCCCTCGCGGCGCGTAGCGGATCCACTTTTGATTGACTCCTAGCCACGCGACTGATTTTCCCCACCGCAACTTTCCCTACGCCGGCAGCGCACCGCGGCGGATTAATTTCACCGCACCCTGCGCGGTGCGCTAATAATAGATGAGCAACGCGTGTGCGTGCGCTAACGGGGTTTTGTTTCCTGCACCTTTCTGGAGCCATCTATTATGTAGCGCGCCGTTAGCCTCGCCGCGGATGCGAGCGCCGAGAAAACGGCCGGCGGAGGTTCCCCCCCCTCGCGCCGCCCGACGCGGGACAGCGATGTAACGCGGCATGAAATAACAACTCAACTTGGATGAAGTGCAAAACTGAGTAAAGAGTCGGGATAACCAAAGCACCGCGCGCAGTATTCGAATCTGTGAATTCACTTGAACGGGGTCTTGAATGCGCGCAGGGAGCCGAGTTACGACCTGTAAGATTTCATTTCTTATGAAATACGCTGAGTGCAAACACGCCGAGAATCCAATCCATCAATTCTGACTTTCCCCCCCAAAAAAAATCATTGCCGATGGACATTCTTGTTTTTTTTTTTACCGGGCATGTGTATTGAGTCGAATGCCCAGAGCTGTTTTATTGACCATCAATGATCGCTTTTTGGCCTTCAATACTTGTGGAGATTATGACAAGACCTGAAGTATGTGCAGAGCCAATCTCACTGCCCCCCCCCCCCCCCCGGCCCCCATTTGGTCTGCTGACAACGATTTGAAATGAAACCAAGACGGCACGAAACTGGAATCAATCACGTCTACTTTTGTCCAAATTGTGAAGCCCTTCACAAACAAGACAAGCTAAGCTAAGCTAAACTAAGCTAAGCTAAGCTAAGCTAAGATAAGATAAGATAAGATATCCTTATTTGTCCCACACTGGGGAAATGTACAAGACGTGCATTTGACTTTCATCCATTCCATGCCCACTTCTCCTGAAAAACCCAACGGAGGCCTGGTGGCCCACTTGGCTCTTCTCTCAGTTTGTCCTTCACATGGCTACCATGCCCCCCCCCCCCCCCCCATCTCCCGGAAGCCGAGAGAAGCTTGCAAGCGCTCCCGCAGCAGCAAGACAAAGCTCGCCATGCCGCTGCTTCATCAAGCAAGGGACCCGGGGGGGCGGGGGGGGGGGGGAGCACGTCTTCCACAAATGTCCCCCCCCCCCCCCCCCCCTTTGCTCTTTTCACACCAGAGTGGCTGCTGGCTGCTTTCGTCCACAGTGTGTGTGAACAAATCAATTATGAGGAAAGGGAAGAAACCGACACCCCCCCCCCCCCCCCAAGATGCACGGAGGCACTCTAATATGACAGAAGGACCTTCTTATATTAGGAGCCGACAATGATGAAGATGATTCCTCGGCGGCCTCGCGTCCTGCCTTCAAGGAAGATCAAGGTGGCAATTTGGAAAGACGTGCCCCCCCCCCCCCCCGCCCAGGGACAAATTTGGGTCTGGTGAGCGGGTCCACAAAAAGGTTTCAATATTCAATCCTGAAAAGACGCTGACACAGTCTGCCATCTTGGCAAAGGCCCGTGTTGACATTTGACATTTGGGAGGCGGCTCTAATGGAGAGCAGACCCGGCGGACAAGTCAAGTTTTGAAGGAAGGGCTCGCGGGGGGGGGGGGGGGGGGGGGCGATGTCGGGCCTTTCGCGAGCTCACGGCGAGGCCAAAGAAGCAGCCGGCGTATTTTGGCGCCGCGTGTTCTATTTGTGGCTAATGTGAAGAAACGATTGCAATTCTCTCACTTCCTTGGGGGGGGGGGGGGGGGGGGTTTCTCACATCCGATCTCCCGCGGGCCTCCGCTGGCCTGGCTCTCCCGCAGCGCGCTCCCCTCCTCGTCACCTCGCCAAATTAGCGGGCGGGCCCGCGGGAATTTTCTCCTTGAGGACGACTCCTAACCTTTGCCGCCGCCGCCGCCGCAGCCTCCACGCTGACATTTTACGACGCTCGGCTGGCAGCGGTTGTGTGTGTGTGTGTGTGTGTGTGTTGTTTTTTTTTTGTCTCTGAGCACGCATGCGAAATAATTAATTTCCGCTGCCGAGTGTGAAGAAGGCGCCGTGTTTCCTGTGCATCTTTTTTTTGTTCTCCTCTTCATCCTCCCTCAGTGCTCGCGCCGCTCAATCGTGCCCTTAAAAAAAAAAATGCAATTGGGGGGAGGGGCCGGGGCGGGGGTTGTGGGGGTGGGGGGCGTAAGCTCCAATCAGACCAGTCCGGTGGTTAGCACGTCGGCTTCACAGTGCAGAGGTACCGGGTTCGGTTCCAGCTCCGGCTTTCCTGTGTGGAGTTTGCATGTTCTCTCCGGGCCTGCGTGGCTTTTCTCTGGGTGCTCCGGTTTCCTCCCACATTCCAAAAACATGCGTGGCAGGCTGATTGAACACTCGAAATTGTCCCTAGGTGTGAGTGTGAGTGCGAATGGTTGTTCGTCTCTGTGTGCCCTGCGATTGGCTGGCAACCGATTTGGGGTGTCCCCCGCCTACTGCCCGGAGACAGCTGGGATAGGCTCCAGCACGCCCCGCGACCCTAGTGAGGATCAAGCGGCCTCGGAAGATGAATGAATGAATGAATCTGCAGAAACATTTGTCTCAGCAAGATTTCTTAAAATGTGTTGACATGACCACACCAAAAAACAAACAACAACAACACCGCCTCTGCGTACGTTGACGCTAACCTCACTCTCCATCAATAGTTGAATCTCAGTAGCAAGCGATAAGAACTTTTGGCGGAAAAAAAGAAAACGGCAGAAATTTGTCGCCGGGCCTTGGCCTTTGATTTGAGATATTTTGGCTTGCATTTGAGGTTTTTGCTGCAAAACAGCAATAACGGCCACACTCACACTGACGCGCAAGGTACACCACTGGAAATACTTTGCTGTCAATCAACGATCCCTCCCAAAATACTTCATATATCGATAACAAGTTCATTCATTCATTCATCTTCCTAACCGCTTGATCCTCACTAGGGTCGCGGGGGGTGCTGGAGCCTATCCCAGCTGTCTCCGGGCAGTAGGCGGGGGATACCCTGAATCGGTTGCCAGCCAATCGCAGGGCACACAGAGACGAACAACCATCCACGCTCACATTCACACCTAGGGGGACAATTTTGAGTGTTCAATCAGCCTGCCACGCATGTTTTTGGAATGTGGGAGGAAACCGGAGCACCCGGAGAAAACCCACGCAGGCCCGGGGAGAACATTGCAAACTCCACACAGGGAGGCCGGAGCTGGAATCGAACCCGGTACCTCTGCACTGTGAAGCCGACGTGCTAACCACTGGACTACCGGGCCGCCCTCGATAACAAGTGCCCCCCCAATTTTTTTTTAAAAAATCATTTGTGGACTCTGCCTTTCATGTGCAAGTTTTCATAATTGCCTGCTTTAACATGATCATGAGTCACGTCCCCATTGGATCTCAAACGCAAGCGTTTGGTCGGGACGCTAGCACCTGCTCGGAGATATTTCTACTCGGTTACATTTGCAGTTTTGGCCAGCGCACTCCCCCCTCCTCTCTCCGTTTTCGCTCCACAAATTTGATTCGCGCTCAAGTTAAGCGCAGAGGCGAGGCCTGGTCCTTGGAGTGGACGGATGGCAGACTTTGGCACACACACACACACACACACACACGCAGGACTATGAATGAGTCGGACAAATGGGTGCAGCCTCACACACGCTTCAGTAGCGACACCAGCCGAGCGTCATCATCGTCCTCCTCATCATCATCATACTTGCTGCACACACCACACTGAGCAACTGATGCTCAGTGAAGAGAGGCCGGCGGAGTGCAGCGTGGAGTGTGTGTGCCTTCGAGCACACACACACACACACACACGCGTGTGTAGCGTAGCGTCCACACTGCGGCGAGGCCGTTCATCCATTTGAGCCATTTGAGCGCTGCCTTCACCGCCAGGTCGATTGAATTCAAAAGTCAATTTGCTCCAATCAATTTTGCCAATGGAATAACATTGAAGTGAATCGCTAGTATCTGGTCCGGCCCCGCCTCTCCCAAAAAACGGCCATTGTAGCGTTTTGCCTTGCGAAATCAAAAATTCAAATTGAAATAAAAAATGAATGAATGAATGAATGAAATCAAAAATATTCAACAATGACAAATAATTGACAAGGAATTTTTAAAAATTGAAAAGTGGCCAAATGTGGCAAAACTGATTTTTTTGTTGTGTGCATATTGCAATTTTTTTTTAAACATTGCGAGCTAATTGAATAAGGTTAACGAGCGCCACGTAGACCAAATGTAGTCAAGAACAGAGAGAGGTAGGAAAACCACCGCCGGTGCTCTTGCAATGACTTTATGCAAAGTCATCAGAAGCACAAACTCCGCCCACCGACCACTTGCCTCAACTCGCACCGAGCGGCGGAGCGACCAACGCGATAGCCAATTAGCCAATTAGCGCATATCGCTTTCGATTCACATTGACAGTCATTAATTAGTGTACAACGTATCGACGGTCGTCCAGCCGAAATACCCCTCCCCCCCCCCCCCCACTGTCGGAGCGTTTCCTTCCATTTACCTCAACACCCCAAAAACGTAGCAAGTCAGATTGACGCAAATATGTGTGTGTGTGTGTGTGTTGGGCATTGGCTGGATGACCCGAGCGGCCGCCATTTGCATCGGTGTGGAAGATTCAGAAAATGTGCAAAAACCTTGAATGCGACCTTTCATCTTTTAATGACTGCAATACCATGGAGACCGTTTGTATGTCATTCTCACACACACACAAACACACATACACACACACACACACACACGACAGTACGAGAAACAGCTCGTTACACATGCTCAGATATTGTGACAAAAAGAAGAAGAGAATCAGGCAGCAAGAAACTTTGGAAAGTGCATTTGCATAATCTCTTCCTTTCAAGAGTGCGGCAATAATAAGCTGCACTGCTATCTGCTGCTAAACCCGGTGTGTGTGTGAGTGTGTGTGTGTGTGTGTGTGCGTGCGAGCCTCAGTGCTGCTAAATTTCATGTTCAAGCTGTTTATCTAACCAACAGATGCGGGATAAAGACAATGCTGCAGCAACACCGTCCGACTCCATATAATCTTTCAGCACGCTCACCGGTGCCTGTAACACACACTGTACACAAACCAGCACTCAGATATATTTTCTCTCTAGAGATTTTAGAGGAATATTACTTTTTTTTTTAAATAAAGTAAAATTCTATTGTGAAATTTACGCTATTAAATACAGACATGATAGATTCTGGAACGGATTAAGGGCATTTCCATTCATTTCAATGGGGAAAGATGATTTGGGGTGATGCTTTTTGATTTAAGGAACATTCATTCATTCATTCATTCATTCATTCATCTTCCGTACCGCTTGATCCTCACGAGGGTCGCGGGGGGCGCTGGAGCCCATCCCAGCAGTCTCCGGGCAGTAGGCGGGGTACACCCTGAATCGGTTGCCAGCCAATCGCAGGGCACACATAGACGAACAACCATCCACGCTCACACTCACACCTATGGACAATTTCGAGTGTTCAATCAGCCTGCCACGCATGTTTTTGGAATGTGGGAGGAAACCGGAGCACCCGGAGAAAACCCACGCAGGCCCGGGGAGAACATGCAAACTCCACACAGGGAGCCCGGAGCTGGAATCGAACCCGGTACCTCTGCACTGTGAAGCCGACGCGCCAACTACTGGACTACCGGGCCGCCCATTTAAGGTACAGCATTAAGCATTTTTGGGTGTATCATTTCCATCCTCCGGCCGTCGAAATAACCGTTGAGGATTCCGATTCGTTGCAAATCGTGATAACCATCAATAGCGATCTTCAATTGGCTTGTGATGTTTACCGGACTGGAGACGCGCCGTTGAGTAACTAGCGTCCGCTTGTCCACATTGCTAACGCCAGTTTAGAAACTGTGGAGTTATTCTCAAGTTAGCTTTCTTTGTTGCGTGTGACGTAAGAAATTACTTCTATGCGCACACTTTGTCTGCCATATAAATACCCCCCCCCACCACCACCATCTGTGACACCATCTTGCCTTGTGGAACCGAAGCACACACTTGACACACTAAGAGGGATGCTTTCCAACAACAACTGTTCGGACAATAACAAGACCTTCATAAACAAGATGGAGGCGAGGAGGAGGAGGAGGAGGAGGAAGGAAGGAGGGGGGGGGGGGGGCGCACGCGCACCCTCAGTGAGCTGATTGTATTTGGCTGTTCATCCCCAATCGAGAGGCTCTTTGATCACACATCAAACAGATAAACAACACAAACGCGCGTATTTCCAAAGAAACGAGAGAAGGGGGGTGGGAGGGGGGGGGGGGCAGGGGACTCTGCGTTCCGGGGACTGCACTGAGAGGAGGTGGGTGTGAGGAGGAAAGCTGTGACGGCAGATGGGATGAGAACATGACAAGTTGCACGTGTGTGTGTGTGTGTGTGTTGAGAGCGTGCGGGCGGGGGGGAGGGGGGGTCATGCTTGTCACTTGCGACGTCACCTCGCTCGCATCAGTGCAAAGCCGAGCCAACCAGTTCCACGCAAAACCCGGTTCGGCGCTCGTCTCGTTCTCGGGGCGACGCTCGGCGGCGATGTGCTTCTTTCTTGACAAGCGCAACATGTTTTTGCGGTTCAACATGGCGGCAAACGCAGGCCGACGGACGCAACGCTCCACCCATTTTAGTGCCTTCTGATGGCATCGCAATCATCTGGAGTTTTTTTGACGAAACCTTTCATGGCGTGTCCATAACAAAGACATTTTTTTTTTAATTACAGTGTACGGTTTTTCCTTCAAAGTCGTTTTGGAGCAAATTTCCAATTGGCAATACCACCCAAAAATGGTCCCCAAAATAGCCACGTGAGCTCAGGGCGAGAATGTCACCAGGATACGCGGCTTTGCCGAAATTGCTGCATTTTGGAGCACGGGGAGCCGCTACTCGGCGAAGGAAGAGCGATTGTTCGTCGCCGAGCGTATTACTCCCGCGCGATTCCCATTCTTCCATTCAGACGGGATTTGCATAATCGGCACATTTTCCACGGGTGGGAACAAACGAGCGCCGACTCCCCGACAATCTTGACATAATGTACGTATGGATGCACCCACCCGCACGCAAACACCGGGCAACGCTCCCGTTTAATGAGCGAGATAATGTAGGCGGCTCGGGTTTTTTTTGGGTGAAACTTCACGCCGGGCTGCGGCGCGCGCGCGAAGCGGCAGTCGAAATCCCTTTCTTCTGCCTCGTCTTCCTTCCTGCTCCTCTGGTGAGCGCTGGCGATTGGCTTTTTAATTGCTTTCTGAGTCACCTTGTTTGTCCCGAGGTAGGCGGGGAAGGCCGCGGGGGTGGGGCGGCGGGTGGGGGAGCTAACGAGGGGGAAAAAAAAAAAAAGCGAGTCGGGTGGAAATGTGCAGCTGACAAAGCTTCTGCTCGCAATCCTTTTGTCAAGTCCAGCGGAGCAAATGAGAACGTTGAAGAGCAGAAGCAAACGTTTGGTGCTCAACGATGATGACTCGAGTTGAAAAAGATCCGCGGAAAGCCTTTGTGTCAGAAAATGTATTTGGACGACGGCATCGGGGGGGCACCAGGCGTTTCGTGGACGGATAGGACTGTTGAAGAAAAATTTAAAGGGGTAGCGCACCGGTGTCAAAGTCGAGGCCCGGGGGCCAGATGCGGCCCCATCGCGTCATTTTATTTGGCCCGCGGGAGCGAATCATGTGTGTCAACAATCACGATTCCTGCTGAAATCTGGACTGAAATGTCATTCATTCATTCATCTTCCGAAGCGCTTGATCCTCACAAGGGTCGCGGGGGGGGGGTGCTGGAGCCTATCCCAGCTGTCTCGGGCAGTAGGCGGGGGACACCCTGAATCGGTTGCCAGCCAATCGCAGGGCACACAGAGACGAACAACCAACCACGCTCACATTCACACCTAGGGACAATTTAGAGTGTTCAATCAGCCTGCCACGCATGTTTTTGGAATGTGGGAGGAAACCGGAGCACCCGGAGAAAACCCACGCACGCCCGGGGAGAACATGCAAACTTCACACAGGGAGGCCGGAGCTGGAATCGAACCCGGTACCTCTGCACTGTGATGACGACGTGCTAACCACTGGACTACCGGGCCGCCCGACTGAAATGTCAAATTGTCAAATTGTCAAGGGTGAGAAATAACGTTGCGATTTTGCAACCCTCACTCCGATAGCGGCCCGCGACAAAACGGAGTTTGACACCCCTGGCGTAGTGGCGGTTGCGGCTGCTATTTCTGTATTGTATGTATTCCAATATTGTATTATTGGACGCAGGCATGGTCAAAATGTACGTTAGCTTAAAAAACATAGGCTAGCGTGCATGCATGCTAGCCTATGTTTTGGCAAAAGTGGGCGGAGAAAAACGAAATTCCGTTCTACTTTAGTATTTAACATTGTACTCTATGCATGTTGCCTTAAATTTTCTCATTTCTGTGGGAAATGACAACTTTCTCGGCAGGAATATATTTGGGGACGGTATACCGTGTCGTGTTTTACGGCTCTAAAATGCATCCAAATGCAAAACACGTCAACATCTCGAGTCCAATCACACCAAATCTTTTATTGGCTCTGCTCGCAAGTGTTGCCAAGTCACCGGAAAGGTGAAAAAAGGTCATTTTTTAAACCTTCGCCGTGACGCATTACAAGCTAAGATTCTGAGGATCAATAAACACCTGCGTGGAAATACATTTTTTCAAAGGGAGGGAAAAAAAAAAAGGAAAAAAAGAAGCACGCCAATTGAAAGGTCGTTGAATAGAAAACGATTGACGAAGGCCAGCGAGCCGCCCGCTTCGCGCCGCATCATTTCCGAGAAAGCCTTTCCGGGATTTCCAAGGAAAACGTGTTGAGAAGGCGTCTCAATCGAACGCGGGGCGCGAACAGCGTCGCCGAATACATTTTCGACGAGTGTCAAAGCGTCTCAGACACGAGGCGCTCAAATCAACTCGACTGTATTTATAGAGCACTTATAAAACAACCGCAGTGCTCCGCGGCGGTGCTCCGCACCAGAGCCGACAGGAATGCTAAAGTACGGCAACAAGACGGAGAGAAAATGGCGGAAGAATGAAAAGGCCATGCGGCCGCCACGGCGCGCGCGGCGGCGCCCCCTTTTGGCTGCGAGCGAGGGTTTGAAACGCAAACAAACGAGCGTTTCGGCGCTCGCAGGCCTTCAATAATATTCCGCGGCTAGCGCGCTGCTACTAGCGCACTGCTCCTAGCGCGCTGCTCCTAGCGCGCTGCTCCTAGCGCGCTGCTCCTAGCGCGTTGCTCCTAGCGCGCTGCTCCTAGCGCGCTGCTCCTAGCGCGTTGCTCCTAGCGCATTGCTCCTAGCGCGCTGCTCCTAGCGCGCTGCTCCTAGCGCGCTGCTCCTAGCGCGTTTCTCCTAGCGCGTTGCTCCTAGCGCGTTGCTCCTAGCGCGCTGCTCCTAGCGCGCTGCTCCTAGCGCGCTGCTCCTAGCGCGCTGCTCCTAGCGCGCTGCTCCTAGCGGCGAGGAATTCGACAAAAGGGGAAAGTGTCGTCAAACGCCGCCGACCGACTCACGAGAAGAAAAGAACAACAGATGCTCGGCATTTTCCAAAGCTTTCGAACCAAGTCCCAAGGCGCGCTTTTTTCCGTCTCATCTTATTATTTGGAATCAATACGCTCCCAATCCAAACCTTGACAGGGTTCATATTTTGAAATGAATCCCAAGTGGTTTCCTTTCACTGGGAAAAATGATAGCGGCTGATTTTCTCCAAGTCTTCCGATGCATAATTAAACGTAACACAACAGAATATTCAGACTTGTTCCTCCTCCGCGGCGCGGCGCACACACGCAAACGCGCGCGCTAGCCAAATAGCTCGCTAACGAGCTCAAAAGGTGTCAAGTTTTCGCTGCTAATTAAACAGCGACGCCCGAGTTTCAAACTTTTAATATGCGACTCGTGATCGTCATCGTCAATCTGTCAGTCATCCCATTTTTGGGGGAATTTGATCCTCCTTCTTTCCCAAATGAGCAGAGGTAGCGCTCGTTCATCACACCTCGAACACGTGTTTATTCTTCTAAGCCTCCATTTTGTTTCTCACCCGAAAGGCTTTGAATGAGCTCGCCAGCTTCCGCCGCGTTTTGCTTTCCAGTGATAACGTGGAGCAAATCCCTTCCTTCTCCCCTTTCGTCAGTGCCGCTCACTCCCTTTATTCTAACATCAATCGCATCTCACCCCAACCCCAACCCCCCCTCGACAAGAACCTCCACGGGAAGAGAAATAAATGGCATATTTCGACGGCCAGCCTAGCACAACACAGCACAAGGCTTTGGCAGATAAGCCGTTTGCGGAACGTCGGCGTCAAAGGTTGGCCGTTCTTGCAGTGGGTGGGAACAGGATGTTCTGGAAGGGGGGGGGGGCATGCAAATCAGCCATCAGTAGGGAAAGTCGTCCATGTGCATGTGTTTGGAAAACGGACGTGTTGAAAAACGACAACACGGCAGAGTGGGAAATGAAACGACGACGTCACCACAAAGATTCAAACGGAAGCGAGATGAAAGATCTCAAATCAGACACAAATCGACTTGTTGCGATGAAGAAATTACCAGAATTCCAGATGGGCATCACACACACACACACACACACACATGCGCGACTTGAAAGAAAGCCACTTTAATGTTAGGCTAGCAACATTTTTGTGGGGGGTTTTTTTCCCCCAAGCTGGGTTGACAAAAAAAATAAAAATAAAATAAAATAAAATCGACCTTCCCTTTTCTGTGTACCTCGACAGGACTTGCAGCTTGTACGTCGACTGGACACGCCCACGGCCGCCATGCTGGAGGCGCACACATTGTTTTTTTTTGGTGCTTATAGAGTGTCGGAAATAGAGATGCTAACCAACTCCCCCCCGCCCCCCCCAAAAAATTTAATCCTTGTGAATTACTGTGCAGTGCTTGGCTGATGGAGGATGAAAGTCTCATTGATCTTTTTACCGGCAGCAAATTTGAATGAGGTTGAGAAGACGGAGCGACTTTCGCAAATCGTCGGCCGCATGAGCTTCTCGCGCTCGGCGCAAGCTAACGTTTGGAAGGTGCTTGTTTTCTCTGAACCCTCAATCCTGTACGCCGGGCAGCTTTTTTTTTTTTTTTTTGGTGCTTGCTGTTGTCGAACAAATGACTTTGATTCTTGTGTGCCTTCCGCTGCGTATCGTCCGTCCATCTGGTTGCCTCGTTTGATAAGAAGGAGGGCCAAGCGGCAAGCTAGGCCGCTACGTTAGCTTGGTCGCGTGTGGCAAAGAATGCCCAAGTATCAAAATATCCTGAATGCCCCCCCCCCTTTTTTTTTAAACACCTGTCAAGTGAGTAGAGCAGATGGTCAGCTCCAAATACATTGCCACAGGCGGCGAAGAAAATGGGAGGGGGCTGGGGGGGTAAACGTATACGCACGAGCTCATTGTTGGAGGTCAGCCAGAAGACCAGCGGCGGACATCTGGCGCACATCCTGAGGTGCCCACTCGTGACCTTAATGTATGTGACGCACTTTTGACTTCAGGGTTTTTTTTGGGGGGGGGGGGGTATTTGAGGAATATTGAGGGAGGGGGGAAAAAATGTGGGTCTTGAGGTGCTATAAAGTGAACGTGCTTCTGAATTGTCGTTTTCAAGGTCTGCCGATTTGATAGCGAGTCATCAGATGCAACGATGAAAGCGCTTCAGCGTCATCCAGGCTAGTTGATATGCTTCAAATTTGGGGGGGGGGCAAAACCTCAAGGATGAGTACTCATTCACCAAATTTCATCTTGCTGAATCAAACCGGCTCCGGGGGCTGAATTGTCAAATTCACACAAATTGTTGGCTTTTTTCCCCCAACCAAAATGGCTGACTGGATAGTCAGCCATTTTTCAGGCAAGCATTACGGAGACATTTTTTGTCAATCACCTCAACATGGACACGCTTATCGCATTTCAACTTGCTTGGGGCTGAATTTTGGAATTTGCGCCAACTGCCTTAATATTCATTCATTCATCTTCCAAAACTGCTTCATCGTCATTAGGGTCGCGGGGGGGGGGGGGGGGGGGCGGAAGAGGGGGGGGGGGGGTGCCGGAGCTTATCAGAGCCGTCTTCGGGCACTAGGCGCATTTTTGGCACATTTTTTTGGAATGTGGGAGGAAACCGGAGCACCCGGAGAAAAGCCACGCAGGCCCGGGGAAAACATGCAAACTCCACACAGGGAGGCCGGAGCTGGAATCGAACCCGGTACCTCTGCACTGCGAAGCCGACGTGCTAACCACTGGACTACCGGGCCGCCCTGCCTTAATATGTCCTCTGCAAATAAAAAAAAACAACAAAAAAATATTTTTTTTCTGCTGCTCATGATAGAAATGCCCACCAAATTTCATGTGGATTGGATAAACTTTATTGTCAAATGTGAAACATACCACACCGATTTAATTTCTTCCCTCTCAACACAGAGGCAAGTGGTTATCGGGCTTTGAATTCTACCACGCATGCGAGTTAAGTGAAGCTACGGTGGCCCTAAAGGGACAAAATCATCTAAAAGTGAAGCTGTGATGAGTTGAATGAATGTTATACGAGATGGAGGGTCGCCTCGGTCGCGAGTCAAAATCTGAGTGATGTCATCGGTGTCCTCCTGGTGGCCGAGCATCACTTTAACAGAGGAAAGCTCTTATTTTTTTGGGGGTGGGGGTGGGGGTGGTTGTTGGTAGGTGAGGGCGGCAGGAGTTAAAAGCACATCTCCGAAAAGTCCAAGTGCTCTCAGCACTCCGGAAAAAAAGCGGGAGCTGGGAAGTGGTCTGGCAATGACCAACAGAAGACCAACAAGCGAGTTTGAGCGAAATGTTGAAGCTTTTATCTTTTATGGTCCTTAAAAGCACAGCGAGACCTCCCCCCCCTCCCCTGCCCCGCCTCCTCCCATCTACGAGACTCTGCAAAATGAAGCGACTCGCTTTCTCGGCGGCGTGACCTGAAAATCGCCCGCTGTCGGATCGTCGCGTCGGACGCGACGTTTGACGAGACGACATATGGAACGAGATAGACGACATAACTTTCAATTTACCGAGCGACGTGTGCCGGCTCGTGTCCGTAAATCACGATGACATTGATGAGTTGGCGGCTGGCCCACGACAGCTCGTCAAACATCATCGGCAGCCTTTGACATGTGTACACTCATTGATCGCGCCTACGTGGTAATGAGCATATACGGGGGTGGGGGGG
This sequence comes from Hippocampus zosterae, assembly GCF_025434085.1. Lineage (NCBI taxonomy): Eukaryota > Metazoa > Chordata > Actinopteri > Syngnathiformes > Syngnathidae > Hippocampus > Hippocampus zosterae. The sequence goes on along the minus strand of NC_067461.1, from coordinate 150,823 downwards.
GGTCTTTTTTGCAATTTGATGAATTAGATTAATCTCAACGCGTAAGTCGACCCGTAAGCACTAACGCGTAATATGGACTGAAGCGGACTAGCATCCTGTTGTTGTTTTTTTTTTCCCTCAACGTGAGGGGGGGGGGGGGGGGCACAGTGGTGGATTGGCTCACAGTGCAGTTGTAAAAGTACAGGACATGCTGAAAACACGCAAAAACCACTGCGCAGATACTAACTGCACGACTGAAAGAGAGAGAGAGGGAGACGCAAATTTATTCTGCTAAAAAAAAAAACCTTTTGTGGACATTGTGAAATAAACAGTGGCTTTTTTTTTTATTTGATAAAATCTGGGAAAATAAACTATTTTTTAAAAGTACGGCATTGTTAAAATCATCGCAATACTTCTTTGGAGTAAAATTGTACGACTAAGAACATATTTCACCAGAATGTTACCTCATCTTACATTTTAATGGCCATATTATAGAGTTGGCTGTTATGAAATATATTTACTTTAAGATTTTTTTATTTTTTTTATTTGTCTCATTTTCAACCTTTTGGCTTCTGCAGTAGAGATAAATGGTCCGCGCACACACACACACACAAAGACCGGTTTATGTGATTTGTGGGGACCACTTTTTAGTTCATCACTTTTGGGGACCACCCTTTCCAAATGACATACAGCTCTGCAAAAAATCAGGGATACACAAGGTGGTGGTGTTAGCCTATAAACACCTTTAAATATCAGAATTTATGAAGTCACATGTTGGACCGTGTCTTATGGGGACTTCAGAAAAGTCCAGTTTACATGTGTTATGGGGACTTAATTTAAATATATTTAAATAAATGGTCCGCACACACACACACACATGGGGGTAGTGTAACATGGGAAAAGTCAATTCATGATATGATTGCATTGAGTTATGAGCTTGGTCACATACATCCAACTCGTATGTCAAGGTACTTCACTGTATGGCATATTTTGTGTGTGTGTGTGTGTGTGTGTGTGTGTGTGTGTGTGTGTGTGTGTGTGTGTGTGTGTGTGTGTGCACGCCATGCTGACACCTTAGGCAGGCCAGGTGGCGTTCAGGTCACATGACCGCTTGATGAGGGCGGCCATCTGCTCGCGACGAACGGGTGCGCGCGCGGGTGTATGCTTTCAAAGGCATGCTGGAAATCTCCTGGAAAATGTCCATGGAAAGTGAAACCGGGCAGATTTTGGGCAACTCCTTTGCAGGTGTCAAATTTCATTTGCCGCGTTCGCCGGCGTACGGGTGCCCCGTCGTCCGCCGCATCGCAAACGCCGCATCGAATATAAAGGCCCTTTGGCGCTTGCCATGGTGAGATTAGATCGTCATCCGTGTTGATTCACATACGGCTGCGGGAATGTTTCGTATCTCCAACGCGCCTTTGTAATTGTGATGCCTTTATCGTCGGCCGCCATCTTATTCACGCTAATTACGGCTTGACGCGACGTGCATGGAAACACACACACACACACACACACACACACACGCAGCACGGTTTCCTATTGTCGCGGTAATCACGTGATTGGCTACATATTAGCTTAGCGTGCTCATGAAGTCACACCGATGCTAACGCGGCAATGCTAATCGCCGCTGCATGTTCCTAAAGGAAAAATTAGCAAGCTTAGCTTAGCATGTGCTTCAACCTGCGATTACTTAAGCAGATTGCCAGATTTAAAAAAAGAAAAACATGAAATAAAATAAAAGCTCGACTGCAATTTTCCCGTCTGCTCGGACCGCTAATCGCTACGATTAGCGATGAGACCAATAAAATATTCATGCGTTTCCATTCACAGAATGCCCGCTCATCACTTCTCTTCCCCCTCATGAACATGCGCACAGCATGTCAAGTAAGCTTCGCAGACGCCCAGCAGATGTCAGGAATTCAAACGGGCTTGCACGGCAACGTCGACAAACACGCCCAGGAGAAGATTTTGTTTTTTCCCTCACCAATTCCAAAATGCCGCCAACGTGTCTGATCGCATCACATCCCGCCACGTGATAATTGCTCGTCACGGCTTCCGGATCGGGACGCGGCCAAATGTCACAGCGAGTTGAGTTTTGTTTTTTTTTCTTCCCAGCATTCCTTAACAAAATCGGTGGCGTGCCTCCGGCGATGAGATTTCGCCTCGGCTCTAGCCCGGGATTCCGAGCGTCGACAGGCTACGTGTACATTTTGCAATGCCGCAGCACTCGCGTTGTAATACAAACATCATCTTCATATGAATATTTCAGCGCATAACCTGCACGCCGACTTTATGCATTTGCGGTTTCAGCAGCTCCAGCGTCTGATGAGCAAGCAAATGTTTGGATGAAGCACCGATTTGGCCACACGAATGACTAATGAAGTGCTGCAGACACCGGGGAAAATACAATGGCATCTTTATACTGTACCGAGGGGGATACAATGACATCACAAAATTGCAGTGAGTTTGTTGTTTGTCTTTTCCCCCCAAAAAAAACAAAAAAAAAAACAAGGGGGGGTTGGGAAAATATCTCAAACAAGACCCGCTACCCAGGGAAAAGCGGCTTCAATTGTTCCTGACTAATGTGCACGTGTGATATTCCGCAGGCACCTTATCAATTGATTGTCAAGCGGCGCCAGGCGGCGGGGCGCTTTATCTGGGCCGCTCCTTATCTCGCCATCCGCCGAGCGCGTCTCGCGGCCACCCCCCCCCCCCCCGCCCCCCCGACCCGCATTATTATCGCAGGGAAGCACTCAGGCTGCGACCGCAGACGGATGCGCGCCGCCAGCAAAAGGCCAATTTGGAGGGGGCCTCCCGCGCCCCAACCAGCTGCTTCCACGCGGCGGCGAGGGGGCGAGGGGGGGGGACGCCAGGCTGCGTCAAGTCCTCGTTGGCGTGCGGGATGCCGTCACGCTCCTTTCAACGCTACTTAAGTCCAAGGGCTCGTTTTGGAGGTTTTCGCTGGGCCAATTTCAGTGGAGTGCGGCGCTTAGCGACCTGAAATACTCAAAAGAAGCATTTTGGCCGCCTACCCCCCCCCCCAAAAAAATTAAATAAAATAAAAACAACATTGGGAGCCAAAAAACAAAAACATTTTGCCATTTGGCATTCAAAAAGCCCCGTTTTGCATTTGTTCCCCCTACAACAAAAACAATTAAAATTCATCGTTTAATTCAAAAGGACGGATTTCATTCACAATGGAAACTATGTCGTGGGAAAGTACCGTAATAGCCAATTGAAATATTTCACCCCCCCCAAAAGAAAAGTTTTATTCTCTTTCGAGCGACATTTCAAATTGTGCAAAGTAAAATAAAAACAAATTGAACACTCAAAGGCGTCAGCAAGTGGCTGCTGATGGTGTAGTACCACCTTGTGCCACATCAGGTGGGGCAGCACTGAGCTGAACTGGAAAACAAAACAACAAAAAGCAAAAAAAAACAAATCGACATCCCGACTGGATGTTCTACTGCCGATTACTTGAGAACGGGGGGGGGGGGGGGGGGCTTCGGGGCGAAAGAGTCGTCTTGCTCCATTTGAAAACAGTCTGCAGGCCTTTTGAAAAACATCCGAAAGGCTCTCAAACGACATGCTAACGTGTTTTGCGAGGCGGGCTCGGAAAATAAAGCATCCGAGTCTGCGGCGGCGATATCGGAGTGCAATCAACGCCTCGCGTTCTCATCCAAACGACTGGCGTCGGTGTTTGCGGCTCGGAGTCATTTTGCGACGCTCCTCGGCGACCATTCATCACGAGCGTTTATTACAAATGTGAGCGCTTTGCTGCTGCCGCCAGTTCATTTGTCAAGAGACATTTTAATTGCGGCACTCCATCTCGTCTCGGACCCGCCGCCGAGAGCCGATCCATCACCGCCGACGCCGGCGCCGGCGCCACCCCCCCGCCGACGGGTCGCCCGTCTCGTCGTGCGAAGCCCCCGAATGACGTCCCTGCGTCCCATTCGTCTTTGTCAGCGGGAAAATTCATCTGCTAAACCGTCCGCGCTTTGCTCTACTTCGGAACGCATTCCAGCCGAGGATTCCGTTTGATGAGCAAAGTCAACTTGCGACTCCGCAAGGACTTCATTACCCACAAGGCTTTGCAAACCGCCGCTGGCCACCACCGGGCTTTCGATCACGCCCTCCTTTTTGATGAAAAACGGGTATCAGCCGCATGCAAATCCGGTTGCGGGTGAAAAATCAATGTTTGGCAACGTTAGCAACAAACAAAAGCAAAAAAAAAAAAAAAAAAATGATAATAATAATGTGGCGTCAAAGCACAAATGCGACTTTTAGTTCCCATCAAAGCGCAGTTCAGCAAGCAATTTCCCTCCTCCGTGTCGTCTTAAAGCCGCTTAGCGCCGCCGCCGCCGCTTCATTCTTGCCTTCCTCTTTGTCGTCTTGCTCTCACTTCCTGTCACGGCTCGTTCCCCCCCCCCCCCCCCCACACACTCCCCCCGTTTTATTTAAACGGCAGCCCGGCGCAGGCAAATATTGAGTTTCTACGAGCAACAATATGATGTCATCATCGTCACCATCTTATGGCAACACTCGATAAAAGCACATAATTGCCGACTTTTAACTATTCATGACAAGCGCGGCGGTAAATATTAAAAAGTCAAGCGGCAGACGAGAGAAACATCAAAGCGGGGCCCATGAAAACTTGATGACGGCAAGCTTGAACCCGCGTTCGGCGGCGTTCAAGGGAAAAAAAAAAGAAAATGTGAACGTAGGCGTCAATCGGGGCTAGCAAGCGCAAACGCTTCCTTTTCTTTCTTGCGATTAGCCGTCGTCAACTCGCGCAAATTCAATCGAGTTGAAGGCGCAACTCGCTTTCAGACGCTTTACTCAAGCGGAACAGAAAACATGACAAACGAAATCAGCTGACTTGTGATGTCACAGCGGCGGCGCAGGTGCAGGCTCGCTCACAGGCCCGTTTTCGGAAAATTGTCCCGCTCACAAAACGCTGGCTCGCTTGTTAAATTTCACACTTGGGGGGGGGGGGGCGGGGGGGGGGGGTGTGGAATCCCACACTCTGGCAGGACAGACGTTTCGGCATTCCGACGCAAAACTATTCGGATACAAACAAATTTTTAAAAAGTCAATTTTCTTTAATGTCCGCTTTAAGAGCCCGGCTGGCCCGCGTCAAAGTGCTCCCCCCAGGCCGCTTCCTCGGCATCGTTCGCGAGATGGATGAGCACATTGAGGACGAGAGAAGCCGGAGCGCGGGTGGGGGGGCGGGGGGGTATAGGATAACGGCAAGACGCGGGAAATGGCTGGCGCGCCGACGCCTGCGCTCACAAGTAGCGCAATTCACACGCCGCTTTTGGAGTTACGAGCCGTCGTGGTTGTGAGAACGGGGGCCGGCCGAAGAAGACATTTTGGCGTCGCCCGTTTTCAAGTGTCGAGAGCGAGGCGGCAAAGTAGCGCTCCACCTGGCACCCCTGGCGGTCGTCCCGTCAGGACTTTGGCTTGTTGAAGCAACTGGAGGAGGCGCGTGGAGAGGCCCACAAGAGCCGCGCTACGCTACACACTCCGCAACAAGCACTCGAGTGGAGGGGCGCTCATCGGCGCCGATGATCCCAAAGCGCGTCACGCCGGCGGCAAACACGTGTTGACACGCTGGCTGTTTCAACTTCTTCACCAACAACACTTCATTGAACCGGCTGAGCGCGACGAATGAACATGCTACATGCTAAGCAGGGAGGTGAAAGGTCAATGAAACAATGGCTCTGTATCGCGGCGGTGTTAGCATGGCGCTAACACACTGCCGCCGCTAAGCCCGAGAGGCGAAGGCTTAGCCGCAAGTCCGCTGATTGTTAAGACAAGAGGCCGCGAACCCTGACCCGCGGCTTACGTTGGAGATGACAGCGAGGGGGCGGGGGGGTCAAAGGTCAAACGAGCCAAAGACCAATTCAAGGCGGATTTCCAAAGGATGGAAATGCGAAACGCTGTTTTGCAAACGAGTCACGTGCCATCTGAAACCTGAGCACGGATGTGGGGGTGCGTGTGGGGGGGGGGGGGTATCAAGATGAAGAGGAGGAGAAGAAAATAGGAAGAAGAATGACAAAGATGTCACGACGAAGAGGCCAAAGTGCGGAATGAGGAGGAGGAAGCCTCGTCATCAGCCCAGCACTCGGCGAGCCTCCGACGAAGACGAAGAAGCCGCATACGAAGGCGAGCGTGTTCCCGAACGGAGGTCACCCCGCCCTCGCTCCTGCGCCCAACTGTTGCCTTGTGCGTCTTCTCGCCGCGTCCGCGCGTCACGGCCGCGCGACCCTGCATCGGCGACGCTAATGGCCGCCCATCAAACTGTCAAGGACGTCAATAATCAAGGAATTAGCTCTCAACAGAGCCACATTCGCCCGGCATCTGGCAAGGGGAAGCGATGGGGTGGGGCCTGACTGAGGGGGCGGGGCTACACCCGACATGAGCGTTGTCGCTTCTTTAGCCCTCCATTGTTTCCTGCTAGCGACTGCACTGGTGTTGCGATCCATTCGTGTCGGTTTTCACTTCCTTCAGATCTTTTGTCTTATTTTTATTTTATTTTTTTGCTGGGAGGGTTCAATTTGGCATCCAACCTCCATTTTCGGGAGGACAATATGTGGAGGTTATTCAGCTTCAAATTAGGATTTCATTCGGTGGTCATTTCGCCATAATTAGCTGGGATATGATTTCCTAATTTAGCTGCCATTCTGATGAATTATGAGGTCCATTATTATTCAGCTGCAGTTAGATTTTGCAGTCATTTCACTTTATTCTTATTCTTGTTTGAAACGTAGCATTTTGAAGGCTTGGATGTCAAACCTATTTTGTCATAAATTTGCTTTTAGTAATATTATAGGGGAACAGAGCTAAAATTAAGTATTTTTTTTATTCAATTCTTGGAGTGATTTGGCAGCATTTATTATATTCTCAGCCCTATTTTAGTTTCCGGAGGCAATCTGTGGTAGTGTGTTGGTATGTTTTGAAAATGTCTCCAATTATTAATAGTCCCAATCATGAATAAATGCACAAATATGTAAAGCAAAAAAAAAGAATAGTTTGGTCTTCTGTTACTTGCTTAATGGCAAAAAGAGAAAGAGAACATTCACTGTACGATTGTAAAGCAAAGTTTCTGACATCACGGCGCTTCATTAGGCGAAGAAAAATGACGCGAGTAACGATTGCAGTGTGTACTCGCACTCCAAAAAAAAACGTGAATGCCGCATATACGCCAGAGGGAATAATTGACGGTCACGAGATGAGTTCACGTCTGCGGCCCGTGTCGTGTCAACAAAGAAAATGGCCGCCGCTGAACGTCGGCTTTCGCACCGCGCGTTCTTCCCTTGACCAGATGGAAGCAATCTGGAGCTGTCCATGGTGCTTCAATCTGGAGCTGTCCATGGTGCTTCAATCTAGAGCTGTCCATGGTGCTACGATCTACAACTGTCCATGGTGCTGCACTCTAGCGCTGTCCATGTTGCTACGATCTACAACTGCCCATGGTGCTGCACTCTAGCGCTGTCCATGGTGCTGCACGCTGCACTCTAGCGCTGTCCATGGTGCTGCAATCTAGAGTTGTCCATGGTGCTGCTAGTCAGAGCTGGCCACGGTGCTAATCGGGAGCTCTCCAGTGCTGAACACGGTCATTGAAAATGCTTCTCGACTGCAAGAATAATATTCTTCATTATTATCCATATTTAGGTTAGCTCGAGCAAGCTTGACTTTGTTTAGCAACATGAACTGAAAACACAATTCCAGCTAAAGTCTACAAACTGTAACAGCTAAAGCCTCGCAAAATGTGTCATAATTAAAAAAAAAGTTAAGTGGCCAAAACGTGCGGACTGACAACGATGTAGCACTAATTTGTGCTGCTATGGTTTTAAATTGTTCACCAGGGTTTCCTGATTTGATACAACAATTCCTGATTTATATTGTTTTGGTGCGTGGCATCCCAAAACGAACCCCCCACCCCCCGAATCTGACGGCATGGCCGAATTCAAGTGCTTCATTGTTGGCTGCATGGAGCAAAAAAAATATCGCATGTGGCAGCCATCGTTTGGCTCGAGACGTGGAGCGCCTCGTTGTTGGCAATGAGTACACCCGAGAAAATGAAGAATTAGGACGTATTTTGAAGTGTTTTTTGAAGGAGTAGAAAGACAACACAATCCAAGTCACCTTGACACGTTTCCCACTGAATGCCGAGTGTGCTTGTATCTCAAGTTGAACATTTGGTAAGTGGCTTTTGTATTTTGTGGAGCATTTGTGCTCTTCTTCTCGAAGCGGATCTCAAGCACACCACCGATTTCTTTTCAAGGCGTACAGATGGAAACAAATGATCAGTGCTGAAAGCAGATGGACGATTAGAACATTGTCTCGCTTCCTGCCAAGAGCGCCGCGGTGGTCGGCCAATGACGGCAGGGGGGCGGGGTTGGTTGGTAGGGAGGCGGGGGGGCGCAATCCATGTGGACGCGCCCCCAGCGAGGCCGAGGCAAGTGGACATCTGCAGCGGAGCGTCGGCGCTTTGCTAACTAAATACAAGCAAGTCAAACATTGGCCGCTTTCACGCCGCTTCCTTGCTAAAGCGGCGCTCCAGCGTCACAAGCGGAAGCACGTCGCCGCCATTTTGGAGGGTAGGGAGATCTCAAAATGGAGGCGGTCTGTCTTGTGGTGGCCCCGAAAAACGGCAGACGTCGGGTTTCTTTTCAGACGCGGGCCTCCACCACTTTGATCTATTTTGATTAGCATCTTGCGCTGCGACTTAGCATTTTAAGAACGGGAATTTTTCTTTGTCCCGTTGGTCCAAAACAGAACGTCTCAAATTGAGCGTCCTGAGAAAATGCACCAAATCTTAAACAAGCTCCTCAAAGTCATTTTGATTGTAGCTGAAATGTACGTTTGACGCGGTGACACGGCACAAGTTTGCTCCGTCGCGTTTGTGGATGCGCGCCGCCACTTCGCTTTAGTGAGCTGGAATCCCATCACAGGTGCGACCAATTAAAGAGGATGCCGGCTTTTTATCCGCCGTTCCCGAGAGGAAACGCGACTAAATCCCGCCGCCTGTGACAAAAAGGAGGACGAAATGGAAGGAAGGGGGACTTTTGGAGGGGGGGGGGGGAGTACAGCCCTCATCTCCCAGTTCGAGCGGAACATTTGGATTTGGAGGTGATTTGGCTGGCTGGGCGCGCGCGTAAGCTGAAGGAATGGTTTACGCGACTGGCGCAGCATTTGCATGGCGTGCCGGGGGTGGGGGATGGGGGGGGGGGGCGTGTTGAGCGCTGACCCACTGCTCAAGTATTGATGAAGATGGCGAAGGCGGCTTGGTAATGACGCAACGTTTGCAGCGCCGCTTCACTCCGTTCCTTGTGGCTCTAAATCAAAACGGGGTTGTTGTTGTTTTTGTTGTTGTTTTTTTTTTTCCAGGTGGGCTTTTTGAGATTTTTTGGTGTGGATTTTCTCATGAAAAATGCGTCGACTGGTTTTCAAGTGTCAATCCGATTCCAGCCAAGCCAAATTGGCTTTTGTGGTGAATTTCCAAAGCAGTTTTTTGTCATCAAAAAACGGAATGACGAAAAGTCAACGTTTTGGTGGGCCGTCTGGCATCCATCATTTCAATTTGGGAGCAATCAAGACCAAATCTCGTCTTTGAAGGACCGTTGGACAACATGAGCCTCAAATATTTTCAAATCCAAATGGCTAAAAGCTTTTTCCTTTCCAGGCGTTGACCTCTGACCTGTTTTTGACATGATTGAGGCCTTTTTTTTTTTTTAATTCTTGAACTACTTCATTTTTAAAAATGGGCCTAAAATGGTGACTTTAAGCCAAAGCGGCAACATTTTGGTGCCTTTCCAAGATACGTTGCCATGTGAAACTGCCCCCCCCCCCTGCAGTTAGCACGGTTGAAAGTTGGCGACGGTGATGTTTTCCCGTCGCAACGTTGACCAAGAACAGCATCATTTCTGATGTCCTGACACTGGGCCCGGTTGCTACGTGCCTGCCGGGGGTGGGGGGCGGGGGGGGGGGGGGGGGACGGGTTGAAATTTGTGTGCCGCTTACTCGCCGCGGGAAGAAACTGCTGGAGGTGATCAATTGTTCCAAGGGGACAAAAGAGGCTTTGCATTCATCACCACACACACACACACACACACAGTTGGCGGGCCTTAAAAGTAGATGGTCGGTGTTGACCTTTTCCCTGCTGCGGTTGTGTAATGTCGATTTTGTGTAATGAGTCAGCGTGCTTGGACGGCAGACGCAGGGAGCAGCCCCCAAAACCTCCATGCTCTTTGTCCTGCGCTTGTGCTCCTCAAATCTGATGATTTTGTGTTTCTCCATCATAGCTCGAGAAGAATTGGGGACGATCCCCCGAAGTGGAGCTCGACGAGCGCCACGAGCGCCACACGGATGTGCTGAAAGCCCACCGAGGGGGGAGAGCTGACCTCCGCCAAGGCTAAACCGCTGGAATCAAAACGAGCAATTCAAGTGAGTCAGCGTTGCGCTGTCAGACTACTTGCAGGAGTGCGGATAAATAAATGGGCTATCCCCCCCCCCTGCCCCCCACCCCCAAAATAAAATAAATAAAATAGTGCTGTGGTGTGGCTGCTTTACATGGTGGAAATAAGCCACCTAGCTAACAAACCCGATGCGTTCACTGACCACCTTTCCCATCTCAACTACTTAGCTAGCGTACCCAACCCCCCCCCCCCAACCCCCTAACCGACCAATCCCGCACTATTTACCTTCTCACTCTCGCCTACCCGCCTTTCTCACTCACTTATCGACTAACCAACTCAGCTACTTCCTTACCCACTATCCAAATCAAGACTTTACCTGCATGCCCGTCGACCGAGCACTCCTTACCTACCCACCTACCCATTCAACCACCTCCTTACCGACCTTATCTCATCTTCCTAACCTATTCATCCAACACCTACCTCGCCGTTTGATCCATTCACCCATTCACCTAACCTTCCTCACTTGACCTAACCTAATACATCTGGCTAATGTATCCAGTGTACGCTTAAGTGAGTTTGATATCAGCCGTGTGGAGGAGTTGAATGCAGGCGAGCGAGAGAGAGAGAGCGAGAGGGAGGGAGGGAGGGAGGGAGGGAGGGCGACCAACAGATGTGCTTCTTGTGTAGCGCGTCCGGGCGGGCCGGGCCGAGGCAAGTGGCCGAGCCGGTTAAGCCTCTTACGTCCTATTCACATGACTCCGAGGGCATATAAATACCGTGCCTGGGTGCGTTTGCGTGTGTGTGTAAATAGTGACCTGCTTAAGACACACACACACACACACACACACACACACACACACACACACACACAGCGGCCGGTAGGCGCCATGTGACGCATTAGCGTTCCGGCGGACAATGCAGCATGCATTCATTCTCGTTCTCTCGCGTCGCAAGCAATCTGCTGCTTGACGCAAAACGCAGCGCGGGACACTTCATTAGGCACGGCAAGCGATCGGTGTCAGAACGAGAGCCGTTTTTTTCGAGTGTCCCATTGCAGTTCGATAAGGCGGTTAAAAATGTGTTAAAAAAATACACGATTATCGACAAGCCGTGTCCAGCGTATCGCGTCGCACGGCGCGGAAGGAAGAAAGACGGGATGTCTTCTCCTGACTTCGCAAGACGTTCGGGTTTTTGGGCCTGGTGAGCGAGAGGAAGTGGAGGCGAACGGGGGGGACTCGGGTTTCAGGCCATTAGCCCGAGCGAGGAAGATGAGAGAAGGAGAGAGCCCGAGGCCTGACCATTCATCCATTACTCTAGCCATTCATCCATCCATCACTCACTCGATGCACCCACACGTTCCAGGAGGAGAGGACGGAGGCGGGATGTTAAGTCACAGCCTGACAGCCTCCTCTCGCATAGCAACGCTTACGGGAGGCGGTGGAGGGTGATTATGGGATGCGCGCTTGCTAAATGTTAGGCGGCTCATTAGATTGTCATCTATGAGCCGCATGCTAGCTAGATGCTCACTAGCCACAAGTGGCCAAAAAGCAATTCGCTAGCTATCCACACAGCTTGTGGCGGCGATTTGCGAGCTCCGTCGTCGTTATTTACAATGGGATGCGCGCTTGCTAAATGTTAGGCGGCTCATTGTCATCTATGAGCCACATGCTAGCTAGATGCTCGCTAGCCACAAGTTGCCAAAAGCAATTCGCTATCTAGCCACACAGCGCGTGGCGGCGATTTGCGAGCTCCGTCGTCGTTATTTGCAATGGGATGCGCGCTTGCTAAATGTTAGGCGGCTCATTGTCATCTATGAGCCGCATGCTAGCTAGATGCTCGCTAGCCACAAGTTGCCAAAAAGCAATTCGCTAGCTATCCACACAGCGTGTGGCGGCGATTTGCGAGCTATGTCGTCGTTATTTACAATGGGATGCGCGCTTGCTAAATGTTAGGCGGTTCATTGTCATCTATGAGCCGCATGTTAGCTAGATGCTCGCTAGCCATAAGTTGCCAAAAGCAATTTGCTAGCTAGCCACACAGCGTGTGGCGGCTATTTGCGAGCTATGTCGTCGTTATTTACAATGGGATGCGCGCTTGCTAAATGTTAGGCGGCTCATTAGATTGTCATCTATGAGCCGCATGCTAGCTAGATGCTCGCTAGCCACAAATTGCCAAAAAGCAATTCGCTAGCTATCCACACAGCGTGTGGCGGCTATTTGCGAGCTACAGTATGTCGTCGTTATTTACAATGGGATGCGCGCTTGCTAAATGTTAGGCGGCTCATTGTCATCTATTAGCCACATGCTAGCTAGATGCTCACTAGCCACAAGTGGCCAAAAGCAATTCGCTAGCTATCCACATAGCCTGTGGCGGCTACTTGCGAGCTCCGTCGTTGTTATTTACAAAGTCTCAGCCGGTTGATAACGAAAAAAAAGTGATTGAACCTTCAGAGTATCGGATTACTCACATCTGCGAGAAATAAGCTAGTTAGCTATAAAACACAGTAAAGGTGCTCGTATGATTTTTTTTTTTTTAATGCTACCTTTGTTTTACATTGATCTCCTGCTAGCTTGCCGTTTGCAAACAAAAGTTGGAAACAAAAGGAGCCAAAAGAGAATGAAATAAAATGCGCGCAGGGATATGGCGATTACGCGATTACGCTAGCTAATGATTCCCACCGAGCGCCCCAAAGTGCAAAGCGGAATTAGCTGGAAAGCCTCCGCCGTCTCGTCGAATCCGTCATCTTCGCTCTGGAGTCGCTTGCCCGGCGTGCAAGCTGCCGTAATTAAATCATCATTCCTTCCGGCGTGTGAACAAATCACTGGAAGTAGGTCGCGTGTGGGCCGCGCTCGGGCGCGCGTTTCGATGCCAAGACGCCGGGCGGACACATGTTGGGAGGGACGGCGTTTTCGTTTTTTGCATCATTAAACGACAACGGGGATGGCACGACCGACATCTCACACGGGCTGCAGGTGACGCGGACCACTTCGGAGACGCGACGCAGCGGCGGCGAAGTGTTCCCGCTTATCCCCGGAAAAGATCGTCGACCGGGACGGCGGCATCGTCGCCGTGACAAGGGAGAGCTCATCCGTAATCCTCGCTCAGATTAAATTAGAGTCGATTTCTATCCCGGCAACGTCACGGAGGATTTAGGAGTCGGGGTTAGGAGGGTTCAGGTTTGGGATGGGGATTAGAGGTTATAGGATATGCTGATGCTTGCCGGGTAGCAGTCAGGCTTGGATTTAGGGGTTACGATGTGAATAAAGGGGCACGGTTGGGGCAACCATGATTACAACCTTTAAGTGTCAAAAACCGCACAGCACACCACCAAAGAAAACTGTCACAAAAAAGATTATACATATGTCAATTCCCCAATCCCTCTCCCGAGCCACTTCTTCCTGGAGGATGCCAAGTCAAGTCATAGTCTCTCAAGTGTGTCCTGGGTTGTCCCCGGGGCCTTCTATCAGTGGGACATGCCCAGACCACCTCACAGGAGGCACTCTATTGAGATGCCCGAGCCACCTCATCTAGCTCCTCTTGAGGTGGAAGGAGAAGCGGCTCAACTCCAGGTCCCCTTTTGGATGACCGAGCTTCTCACCTTATCTCGAAGGGAGAGATCCCGGACACCCTGTGGAGAAAACTCATTCCGCCCCCGTTTGTATTCGGGATCTCGTTCTTTTGGTCACGACCCCTAACCACACAAGTGACATTAACGCATGTCTACGTTGCACAACCGAGAAAATCTCCGCAATGATTCAATCCCGGTTTGAACATCTGCCCGTGGGGCTGCACGTGACGAACATCATGCTGCAAACATGCTACAAGTCAGTTGGCCTCGGGGTCACCGTTTCACCACCACCCCGCTGGATGCAAAACACCCTGGGGCCTCTGAACTTGTTCGCGGAAGCACACGGAACCTTCTTTGTCAGTTTGCCACACGTGTGGCGTGTGCTCATTAACTATTCAACATGTGACAATCATCATGCACTATTTAACCAGGCTACGTCTTCACAAACACAATCACGCTAAAGCTAGCTAAAGACCGCATTTTGTTCTCATTAAAATGATGTTTGTGAGCTGCATGTAAATGTGCTCACATGCACGCTAGCCGGATGCTAGCTCGGCATGATATCCGCTCGCCTGGAAAACCGCGCAAGCTAACAGAAACATAACAGTACCATCGCGTAAGAACACGTCACTCTAAAGGAAGCATGACGCTTACGTAGCATGTCGGTGAAAACGCATTTTTGCGCAATGACACACGCTAACTGGATGCTAGTCGAAGTGTCATTTTTCATCCGACACGAAGTTCTCGCTGTCAAAATATATCCAAGAGCTCTTTCATCATTGACCTCAACGAGTGAAACGGTTAGCATATTGGCTTCGCTATGCTTACGCGCTAACGTCCGTAGCGCCAAGAGCAGATGCCGCCACCGCCCTGAAGCGCATAGCGGCGGCAGCTCTTCTTTTTTGCCATCCATCAATTTGCTGCCAAATCAAGTCGGACAGAGTGTAATGTAAATGTAAATGAAGCGAGTGGGCACAGTGGAGGGAGAATTGTTGCGGGTGTGGGGGGGGCGGGGGGTTAGGGGAGCTGGTGGCAGCGGCACAGATGGATGAGAGGCTGCCTTTTCCTTCATCTTACCCAGCGGACACATTTCCACATTCCGCCTCCTCAATGCGCTCACCTCGACATTATTCCCACTCCCAAACTCGCCCCCACCCCATTCCATGCCTTCGGGCTCCCACGGCCTCCACTTCCCGAGATGTACCCACACCACACGTGATGGCTCACCCGCACACCACCTGCTGGGCTAGGGGTGCTAACTGGCTAACGACTGTCGCTTGTTGCGCAATGTATTCTGGGGACACATAAAAAAAAGGTGGAAAATTCTCTCAAATGTCTCTCGAAGCAAGAAAGACTATTATTTATTTTGATTTGGAGTCACTTTGGCCATTTCCAGACGTCTTTCCAAGGCTATTCAGCTTGCTATCATTTGTTTTTATGTTATTACATGTTATTACATGTTATTATCATTTATTTTGTTCAAGTGACGGCAACTACTCTCTCGTCGCGACGTCTCCACGAAGGTAACCTGCCGCCGGCTCATTTGAAACTCGATTTCCGATATTTGTCGTTGGCGAGCGCCAAAAGCAAACCAACTGACTTGTGTTTTTAATTGCGACTTTTCCAAATAAAGGCGCACGCACCAACGCATCTTTGTTGTCGCGCTACCGCCGCCGCTGACGGCCGGGGGGAGTGGGGGGGGGTAACGAGCCGCCTCCCACGGAGAAGCTGGCAACCATATTTGAAGCTAAAAATAGCACGCGGGAGCAGAGCGAGAGAGCGAGCCGCCGCCGCCGCCGCCATCACATTCCAACCAGCTCACACGGCCGACCAAAACGCTCCCCCTGGGATTCGTCGACGCCGAGAGGAGCCACACCCAACCTGCGGCGGGGGGCGCCGAACGGTTCGGTTCATTCGGAACGCCGCGGGCTCTCTTCTCCATGATCGATTCTTCCCCAAACATGTTTTTTTTTAAATTAGCCGAGACGACTTGAGCTGGCGGCAAGCATTTATTTCTGTGTCTAATTATCTCAAACATTCCTCTTTCAAATGAAATGAAACTTTTTACACTCGTTGATGACTTTTGACAGCACAGGGGATCGATTTTCATCTGGCTCACAAGACAATTTACAGTTTAGATTGAATTTGTCGAAGAAATGAATGATCCTTTGTGGACTATATGAGAAAACTCAGCATTTTTGTCCTTTGACTCTGAGGTCACCAAACTTTTCTCAAAGCTGACATTTTTGCACCCCTCAGGCCACCATACAAACAAATAAAAACAGTCAATCTGTATAACTGCGCACGCCTTGTCGTCTTTGCATTTGCGTCAAATTTTAACCAAATCCAACGAGCTAGCAATAGCGCCCCCATTCGGACCTTCTCAAACGCACTCGCTGTCCCATTTTCAGTTTCGGTGTGATAACGCCAAACTCAAACGAGTCAACGCAGCCCCTGAAGCCAGTTTGATGTACAAAATTTAGCAGCTATGCTAATCGTGAGTAGACCCGCAAAAAAGTCCTGAAAAGCCATGCCCCCAAAAGACAGGGAAAGCGTTGGCTAAGAGCGGCCATTTTAGATGACTGTCTTTTTTAATACACTTAAAGTTCGGATAAAAAAAAAATAATAATCATAATAATAATAATAATCCAGCACCTGAAAGCAACCAAAATCACATTTTCATGACCCCCTTCCATCCAATGTTCAGTTGATCAAACAAGACTTGGACGGTATCGAAGGCCTGTGGCTAACGCGCGAGCTCACTGGAAAATATCGGCACCGAGGGGAATAACTTTTGTTGTGTGTGTGTCTCAATAAACGCAGCGTCAGCATCTTGCTCCTCTGGGCTAATTACTTTGTTTACTGCTGCGGCCTCACGAGTAGACGCTGGGTTGAATCCTTAACAAACTCAGCGCCACCTTGGAGGTCAAAGCGACCTTGATAGCATGCTAACACGTCTGTTCGCTGTCAAAAGCAGGTATTACCGGGAGCTACTTTCGATACAAACGGTGCTAGACCGACACCATTCTGTGTGAGCCATGCTAATGTTAGCGTAACCTACCGCTGCGTTAGTTAGTTATTTAGTTAGTTAGTTTACTGACCCAGTAGTCAAAAGTATGGGTGTCATATACAGCATTTTACATACGGAAGAATGAAAAATGTGACCTCATCATTTGACGTTAGCATCTAGCAATTAGCTCACGTAGACGCTCAGCTAGCGAGACGTCTCAAGTGGGTAGATGGAAAAATGCCAGGCATGAAAGGAACGTCCACAAACAGGATCTTCACGGGGAATGACGATGATGTGAGCGTCTTGTCGTTTCTGCGCTTGCAAGGCATTCTGGGACAATTTGTCAGAGGGTCGCATTGAATAATTCAGCCTCCTCTCTGGATATTGACCATGTTTCTCTTTCTCTGGGTTAATATTTCATTTCAACCAACCCCCCCCCCCCACATACCCGTCCAGCCGACAGACATTCGGGGGTTATGAATCAAAGTGAAATACAGCGTCATGACATCTTCCGTTGCGTTAGCTTAACATATGAGAGTAAGCCACCGCAATGGACTAAAGGTACTGTTTCGAGACGTTTCCTTTTATCAGTCTCAGAACTCAGCGATACCTTGACTACTTATGAAACGTCAAATTTCCATGAACGCAATGACAGATCATTCAAACATTGTGACAGTTGCGGTCCCAGCAGCTAAATGATGGCTTCATATCTCCAAAAACCTCAAGAAAAAAAAACAAAACAACGCACTAATGGATGATCGTCATCATCATCACTATTTAGCATCAAGATCGTGTCTAAAATGTTGACCATTTCGCTACGTGTTCAAAAGAATTTCACTCCGGGTATACCTAATGAAGCGGCCCGGTAGTCCAGTGGTTAGCACGTGGGCTTCACAGTGCAGAGGTACCGGGTTCGATTCCAGCTCCGGCCTCCCTGTGTGGAGTTTGCATGTTCTCCCCGGGCCTGCGTGGGTTTTCTCCGGGTGCTCCGGTTTCCTCCCACATTCCAAAAATATGCGTGGCAGGCTGATTGAACACTCCAAATTGTCCCTAGGTGTGAGTGTGAATGGTTTTTCGTCTCTGTGTGCCCTGCGATTGGCTGGCAACCGATTCAGGGTGTCCCCCGCCTACTGCCCAGAGACAGCTGGGATGGGCTCCAGCACCCCCCGCGACCCTAGTGAGGATCAAGCGGTTAGGAAGATGAATGAATGAATGAATGAATGTACCTAATGAAGTGACAGGTTTCGCAGCATCTTTCCGAAATTCAACTTGAGCAACAAAATTAGACTCATACTCAGGAAGCGCATTCGTCCAACATCACACAAAAGGCGGCGCTTATTCTAATAGACTCGAAGATCTGGTAAAAAAAAAAAAAAAAAAAAAAAAAAGAGTAAGAGAAGACCGCCATCCCGTATTCCCTTTTATCATGTCAGCACTGAGCGTTTTTCCTGCACCGACATCGAATTTGGCTTCTGCTGCGCACCCCGAGAAGCTGGTGACTGAGAGCAAGACGAGAACACGTGTGCGGGGGACGAGCCCAAACAAAGCCGCTTCCAATGCGACGCATGCAAAAAAGCATCCTTCATGCATGAGGAGGATGAATAAATCAGCATGACTTAAACGCGCCGCGTGCAGGCTGACACTTTTGGGGAGTTGGACCAAGTGACACGCCGTGAAAATCTCAGTATTCCGACAATTTGCCGGTTCCCACATCCTAAAACCCCCCCCAAAAAACAAAACAACTCACACGGTTTGTGATCAGTGTTTGCTTCGCCTTAAGAACAAAAATGTAAGACATGACGACGGTATTGGCGGCAGTAAACTGAACACAAATGACCTCAAAACGAGCAGACCTCAATCGTCAATAATTCTCAGGGGAAAAAATATGGACCCAAGCTTTTCCTTGCCCCCGTTGTTTGACGTTCACTGTCAAAAAAAAGAAAAAGTACATATTGGGCAATTAAAAAAAAAAAAACGACTTCAACCGAAGAATGTAGCTTAATGCTAACATATAATGGGAAACACCATAGAGAGGATATGAAAGTAGCATCGGCCCCGTATAACACATGTAGGCTGACAATGTAACAAAATGCACAGGTAGATATTATTTATCTTCTGCCAAGAAAGGCAAATATCAAACGGAGGAGCCGACTTTTATTGATAATCTGTAGATTTGCAATTTTCACGATTGGAGAAGGAGATAGTTGGCCAGACTGCCCCCCCTTTTATTTTGTAAACCCTTTTCCGGTCACTGAGGTGCGGCCATGCTGCACACATACTTGCAAAAGTAAGGAGCCGAAAGGTTTGTCTTGCCTTCGCTCCTTCAAAATATGCAAATACTATTTTATTTTTTTTGGGGGGGGGGTGATAAGACAGATGAATCAAAACGCAGCATGATGGTACCAGAATGAATTTCTCAAAGGAAGGCACACGTCATGCTCAGTTGTAGATCGTGGCTGGTGTGTTTTAAACAAATTTTCCATCATTTCAGTTTTCCCCGTTTTGTTCGGTTTTAATGAGCAAAATTCATTTTCAAAATGAAATCCAGTAGCGTCGGCTCAAATGATGTGAAAAGTTCTCGGACACTCCGAATGATGACGCGTCGCTAAAAGGCGGCAGGCGGCCCGGTAGTCCAGTGGTTAGCACGTGGGCTTCACAGTGCAGAGGTACCGGGTTCGATTCCAGCTCCGGCCTCCCTGTGTGGAGTTTGCATGTTCTCCCCGGGCCTGCGTGGCTTTTCTCCGGGTGCTCCGGTTTCCTCCCACATTCCAAAAACATGCGTTGATTGAACACTCTAAATTGTCCCTAGGTGTGAGTGTGAGTGCGAATGGTTGTTCGTCTCTGTGTGCCCCGCGATTGGCTGGCAACCGATTCAGGGTGTCCCCCCGCCTACTGCCCGAAGACAGCTGGAATAGGCTCCAGCACCCCCCGCGACCCTAGTGAGGATCAAGCGGTTAGGAAGATGAAAGAATGAATAAAAGGCGGCAAACGGCAGACCGGTTGCATCTCGGCGGGCACGGGCGTGTCCGTCCGTCTGTCCGTCCGTCCGTCCGAGTATATTGCGCGACCCGAGCCACAGATGGCCGCTTTCTCGGCGATTTAATGAAAGCAGCCAAGCCAAACGCAGCCATTCGGCAGCGCCGCGTACATTCCTCTTTAATGGGCATTAATGTGAAAATGATGGCCTTGGCCAATCAAAGCGGCGTGTGGGTGGAAACGGAAGCTAGCGGCCAGCCAGAGAGCATTTAAAAGCCCGACTTTTTTTCCACGCGAGGAGGAGGAGGAGGAGGAGGAGGAGTGACATTTTCCCAAGGAAATCTATCAAGCCACCTAAATGGCTTTTCATGTGCACTCACCAAAAGTGGCGCTTTTTTTTTTTCTTCCTCCTCATGATTAATTAATAAATGAAAGCATGTTGATAAATGGCTCCCGTTTCTCCTCCCGCTAATAAAAATGATATCATTTGTTCCCTTCTTTCTAATTATCTGGCGGGGAGAGGTGGGGGGGGGGGGGGGGCGAAAAGTATTCCGGGGCGAAATCTGCGGAATTTTTCCCATTATCGGCCCCACAAAAGAAGGGCGAGAGCACCTTGCCGCCGCTGCAGCACTTTTAAATGACGCTTTTTTGTTCAAGACTTTTTCCAATTAGAGGCCGGTTGCGCATCCTGCGACTGTCAGCTAATTGGTAATTATGACCAACTTGTAACGCGTGCCCTGGAATTCTCATGCAGGAAAAATATACACAGTCGGAGGCACAAAAATCAAGCCACGCGTGTTCGAAAGAAGAAAAAATCAAATCGGCTTATAGCTCATTCGCACGTCTGCGTCCTTCTCATCGACATGGTCAGAAGTAGTCAAGCGCAACAATAAATCCACAACTCATCAAGCACCAAACGAATCGACAACTTCATCAGCTCTTCACGCAAACAAACAACAGGAGGCGCCGCAGATGGACGCTTGTATGCAGCTGCGTTGTAACAAATTGAGGAACGGCTACCTGAACACAAACGGCGCAGCAACACATGTAGACAGACATAAGACTCAAAGGGATATATTCTAGGGTGAATATATTCGACTGAGTCACTGTCAGCTCGACCCCCCCGCCCCCCTTTCCTCCAATTTCAGACTTTGGTCAAGAGTACTCAACAGCACGACCCCAAAGCCATAAGCCTGTGGACCCTCAACAATAAAAGTCCATGGCCACCTCTGGTTTCAATTTTACCGATTTATTAAGGGGGTGTGCCATCAATTAATACCGTCCACCGCGTGTCCAATCAGGGATCATTCTCAAATTGTAATGATCCAGGAAAGGTCGTGACCCACTTCTGGATCCCATTTAACCCCCCCCCCCCCCCAACCCCCCAACCCCTGCAAAGAGAGAAAACCCAACTGGCGCTCGCATCGCGGATATTTATCACGCAGGATGAATCGTTTGTGGCGTCAGCCCGTCATCGATCGCCGGAGTGATGCCGATCAATAGCAAGTGTTCATAACAAGATTTGAGACGCAGAAGAAGAAACAGGACGAGGGGGGGGGGGGGCAAAAAATCTCGAGTCATTTACCAAAACACGACATGGCACTTCTTCTTCATCGTCGTCTTTTTTTTTTTTTCTCCTTGCCGTCACCCTTTTTTGTTCTCAGCGACGCTTTTGATGATGTCGTCAAACACATTGTGATTTGAATATCAAACAAAGATAACCTGTATTGATCGCCAGAGGGGAAATTCAGGTGTTACAATAGTTCAAGATAAATCAAATAAACGTGCCCCCCTTTACGACAACAAAAAGACTCGGCTGCCAACGTGCCTCGAGTCAGACGCTTGCAGTTCCTCAAGTTGCCTGTTGGCGGACTCAAGCGGACTCAAGAGAAAAGAAGAAGAGCCGTCGGCTTTTTTCCAATCCCAAATTTTTTTTTTCCGTGACTTGCAAACGTTCAACTGCCGCTCGGTCGCGTCGCCCCGCCGACACCGAAGGTTGCGATCCTTTAAAAAGCCGAACGGACGCCAACGGAGCGCTATCGATTTACTTGGCGGCGGAGGCGAGGCCGCGTTTACACTTTGGGCATCCGGCTGGGGCGCGCAGAGGACAAAAAGGTAACCAAAGCTGAGCCGCTTCCTGTTGGCATGCCCCCCCCCCTCCCCCCCATCTAATGTGAGCTGCCCCGCTGAGCTTGCGCTGCTCTCCATCACCGCCAGCCTGGGTGGAATTAGCGTTAATGAGCAGAAAAGTTAATTTAGTTAAGAGACAATCAACAATGCAGACGCCAGCGTGGGGGGGGGGGGCCGGGGGGGGGGCGATCAAATTAAGCAGAGCAATAAAGCACATCCAAAAAAGCAGCAACTTTGGCTTTTTGGAGCCATCGGGAGGTGTCCCGCCACACTTTCAGATTTGGGGGGGGGCTTCACGCAGGTCGAGGTGGCCTCGCGGGCGCTCGTCAATGATATCGATGGCGACCGGTCTCTCCGCCTTTGGGAATGTCACGCGCTCAAAGCGAAGAAGAGAAGGTGTCAGCTCGCCGTCCATCAGATCAACGAGCGAGGCGGACGCTCATCAACGACATCATCGATAGAAGCAATCGCCTCGCCGTCACGTGATCAACGACGCATCTCATTAACTCCATCTTCGGAGAGACATGAAAGGTCGCTCCGCTCTCGTAAGGTGCGAGACAACGCGAGGAAAGCGCCCGGCGGGGGGGCTTCATGCAAATCAGAGTGGGCATTTTTAGACCGACATCCTTTTGGAACCTTCAAATGAAACGAAAAGTAAACTGCGTCCAGACAGGAAGTCACCCAGGAAGTTCAATTCAACTCCAAATGAGGTATTTCAGAATAAAAGAGATATCTCGAAATGTGTCATGGTATCAAGCAAACTGTGTCAGCTCCGAATTGATCTCAAGATGGCAACCGGGATGTTGGATGAAGCAACACATGACGACATACAAAACCATTTGCAAGTCATCACTCAGCACTTGAAATGACAACGAAGGCAGCCAGGAAGTTTCATTCAAATCTGGCGTCGCCTTTCAGAATAAAAGTGGAAAAATACAAATGGGGCAGGGGGCATTCATTCGGGCGCTGGACGATGCCAAGATGGCACCCAGGAAGTAACTTACGCGTTTTGTGGTGTCCACGCCTGTGGGCGACGGTGGTGGTGGTGGTGGTGGGGCCCCCCCCTGCGGTGGTATGTTCCGAAGTCCACATCTGCGTGGAGTCGTGGAGCACGGTGGGATTAGACGCGGACGGGGTGGACGTTCTCAGGTTGGTGCGAGGCGGCGCGGTAAAAGCCACAGGAAGGCGTCCGTTCCGATTGGCGTGTTTCCGAGGGGGGGCCGGGCCGCCCGAGGCCACGCCCGTTCTGGGGTTAGCCCCGGCGGCGGTGGTCGCGGTAGATCGAGTTCTACCCCTCCCAACGGTTACGCTTTTTAGCGCGTGGTCCACCGTCGGGGTGGCGGCGATCGTGGCGCCGGTCGTCGTGGCGGTCGTAGTGGTCTCGGGTCCTTTGGGAAGCCCGCTGGGCTTGGAGAGGAAAATGGGGTCCTGTCCGATCCGGTTGGCGTCCACCAGATCCGTCGGGACGTAATCCCGCACGGTGCCCACCACGATCCACTTGAGGAGCATCAGACTCAAACCCAAGCCGATGAATCCGATGAGGAGCGGGACCATGCAGAGCCACGTCTGCTGGCGGGGCCACCACAGGGCGCACCCCAAAGGGCCCCGGTCTCGGGCCGCCGGGCCGTCGGCGCGGGCCACGGAGCTACCCGAGGTCCCCGCCGGCTCCGGTTCCTCCAGGATCACCGCGCCCGTCCCGCCGGCCCCGGAACGCTGGCTCATCCTTCCGGGCCCTTCTTCGCGGCTCATCGGGGGTTAAATCCTGCGCTCGGCATGTGTCGCAAACGTTCCGGAGCGAAGTGGAGACGACGCCAGGCGCTGATAATCCACGCCGAGGACAAAAGGAACATCAACAAGACCATCGGACCATGAGTCTGCCTTCGATTTGCGAGCGACTCCTAACTTGGGGCGGACGGGAAGGAAGCGGACGAGACGGGGGGGGGGGGAAGGAAAGAAGGAAGGAAGGAAAGAAGGCTCCGTATCCGCGCGCGAGAGTGCGGCGCTGCAGCAAGAAAAAAAAAAAAAAAATTCCAAACCCAATTCCTACTTAGCATGCACACGTACGCCTCACCATGTCCTGGCGTGCGTGCGCAGGAAAAGATCCGATTCCCGGATGCGGGATGATCCTGAGCAGCTCTTTGCCCCCGGGGGGGGGTCCCGCCGCAGCGCGATTCTCTCTCCCGGCGGACTTTTGCCCCTGCCCTGCCTCGCTTTGGATTTCCTCTTGTTTCAACCCTTTTGACAGTTGATTCCGCCGCTCGTCCCCATGCACAAAAGCAACAATTCAGAGTGCAGAAGCGGTGGCGGCGGGGGGAGGGGGAGGAGGGGGGGGGCAGCAGGATGGAGGGGTGTGTGTGTGTGTGTTGTCACGCAGCGCTATCAGAAGGGCGGATTATTCAGCTCAAGCGACGCGCGATCCCGCTTCTTCTTTTTTTGCGCGGCCGGCTTGGGATGGCTTTTTCCTCCGGGATGACGAGCAATCCGGCGGGAACAACAACAACATTCCCCCGACGGAAGAAATTCCAAAGCAAAGAACACCAAAAAAAAAAAAAAATCCAGTCGGGAGATTCCCCAAAGGCATCCGCCGGCTTTCGGCGTCACCCCGCGGAGGCCAGCGACATCGGCTTCCGATGGCCGAGATGCGGGCGAGCGCACACGCAGGTGCCGCCTGGAGAGGCAGAGGACGAGTGAGTAGAGGGGGGGGGAGGATGGAGAGAGCGAGCGCGAGAGAGAGAGAGAGAGAGAGAGAGCGAGGGAGGGGGAGGTTGCACCTGCTGGATGCAGCTTGGAAATGTGCCCGCCTCTGTCAGCAGACAGGAAGGGAAAAAAAAAGAAACGCTCCGTGGATTCAAATAATAAATAACGGAGCGTGGGGATGGATCAGGATAATTGGGAGGCAGGGACGGGACAGGGCTGGGGGAGGTTCGGGGGGGCTTTTTAGCATTTCAAATGAAAAGCTCTTTGAAGCTCGTGAATGTGACTCTTGTTAACCGCGACGGGAAAAAGAATGCCCTTGAGAACGGCCAAAAAAAGAGAAAAGGCGATCGATTGGCAAAATAAGAAAAATTACAAGTGGGCATTCGGTCACATTCAGTCCAAAAACCCCCCCCCAAAAAAAGCCTTTGACTTGCAGAATTTTTCCAAAACGCCAACCTATGAAAATGCATTTCCTGTTGGCCCGAGGCGTGCTCATAAATAAGACAACAAGACAATTCAAAGAAGAACACCAACATGATGCATATTCAAACGTGACACAGGCTTACCGCACAGAAAACAAAGCGACATAACAACAACAACAACAAAAAAAATTAAAAAAAAATAAAACACTTATCGTGTTTGTCAGCTCCAACACACAGCTGACATGTTGGCTGTTTTTGGTCTTTGAAAGTATTAACACTCATTTGCATATGTTGCCCGGCACCGGATTGTTTTTAGTCCGCTTAAAAAAAAAAATATTTTTTTTTAAACGAGTGAGCCAAGACGACGAGGCATAAAGAATGTTGGGCGCATTATTTGCACAGCCGTTTAGTACAATAAGTGAGAATAAGTGCTTCGGAGAACGGCATTTAGTTGTCGAGGCAGTTTCATGTCCGGTTCAATCCGTCAATCATCCGAGATGACAAACTAACACGGCGGCGAAAGTCACTTCTGGGCATCATCTCGAAAAGAGATGATGAATCTCTGTTATTTCACCTCTTTTTTTTTTTTTTTTGCGCTGGCTCCTCACATTTGCTGCACCACTTTGCATTTATTGGAGCTTTTACATCAAGATGGATGAAGAAAGTCTCAAGACTCACGTTTGTCTCTTTTACTGCAGCGCGCCTTGAATCGAGGCTTCAATTTCCAGCTTTTCCAAAGCACTTTGCAGCAAATCACCCCCCCACCCAAAAAAAAAATTCTGACCTTTTTTTGCACTTTTTTTTCCCACAGCTGCGATATTCACAGCGCTGTTTGTTTTTAAGAGCCACACAAAGTGGTTCCAGAGTGAAAACAATTCTTCAATCAATAATGCTAATTAATGTCGGCCATTAAAATAATCATTCCGGTCCTATTCCAAGGCTTTAAAGGGCCTCGAAAGTGAAGTTAGAGTTTTTTTTCTTCGACTTACCGACTCCAAAGTATAAAGGCCGTATCCCCGTTCGAATTCGGGTTTGGTTTTTTTCCTTAATTGTCAAGAGGAAATTTTGAACACGTACGGATGTACAGTAAAATAATAACATGACATTCGGTTGCTATGTGTGATGCTATCAAGCTAAGCTAACAAGGTTAGCTCTGTGCTCCTGGTTATGTTTACGTCCAGTTGGTTGGGTGCAGTTTGTAACGACCGAAAAGCCAAGCAACATAAGCTGTTTTTAAAAAAAATATGATAAACTTGTGCCCTTAATGCGAGGCCTACTTGATATTTTTGCTAAGCTAACAAGGTTAGCTCTGTGCTCCTGGTTATGTTTACGTCCAGTTGGTTGGGTGCAGTTTGTAACGACCGAAAAGTCGAGCAACATAAGCCGTTTAAAAAAAAAAAAAAATGCTAAACTTGTGCTCTTAATGCGAGGCCTACTTGATATTTTTGCTAAGCTAACAAGGTTAGCTCTGTGCTCCTGGTTATGTTTACGTCCAGTTGGTTGGGTGCAGTTTGTAACGACCCAAAAGCCAAGCAACATAAGCTGTTTAAAAAAAGAAAATGCTAACCTTGTGTTATTAATGCGAGGCCTACTTGATATTTTTGCTAAGCTAACCAGGCTAGCTACATGTTCTGGTTATGTTTACGTCCAGTTGGTTGGGTGCAGTTTGTAACGACCCAAAAGCCAAGCAACATAAGCTGTTTAAAAAAAAAAAATGCTAACCTTGTGCTCTTAATGCTAGGCCTACTTGATATTTTTGCTAAGCTAACAAGGTTAGCTCTGTGCTCCTGGTTATGTTTACGTCCAGTTGGTTGGGTGCAGTTTGTAACGACCGAAAAGCCAAGCAACATAAGCTGTTTAAAAAAAAAATGCTAACCTTGTGCTCTTAATGTGAGGCCTACTTGATATTTTTGCTAAGCTAACAAGGTTAGCTCTGTGCTCCTGGTTATGTTTACGTCCAGTTGGTTGGGTGCAGTTTGTAATGACCGAAAAGCCAAGCAACATAAGCTGTTTTAAAAAAAAAAAATGCTAACCTTGTGCTATTAATGCGAGGCCTACTTGATATTTTTGCTAAGCTAACCAGGCTAGCTACATGTTCTGGCTATGTTTACGTCCAGTTGGTTGGGTGCAGTTTGTAACGACCGAAAAGCCAAGCAACATAAGCTGTTTTTAAAAAAAAAATATGCTAACCTTGTGCTCTTAATGCGAGGCCTACTTGATATTTTTGCTAAGCTAACCATGCTAGCTACATGTTCTGGTTATGTTTAAAGAGAGCTTTTTTATTTTATTTTTTTAAATAAAGGCTCTGAAATATTGGAATATTCTCTATAAAATTCTCCTATCAGCCCATAAAAAAAAAGAACAAAAAGATTTGTGTGTCGTTTACATCGCAGCGGCTCCCCAGATCCTCGACAAGAAGTCCCGGGCCCCGCAGAATGACGGCGTTTAGAGGAATTTATGAACGCCAGCGGCGCGCTCCTCCTGACAGACGTTTATTTAGTGGCGGCCGTTTCCTCAGCAGCTGCGTCGCCGGCTGGAACTGGCGCTTCGCACACGGCGGGCCACAATACGATCCCGCGTGTCCTTCGGCGGTCCTTCTCGATCATTGACCTTTTCATCAAAACCGCGATCACGGCACAATCCCAAAGAATCTTCAAGGCAGTTTAACAGCACCCAACTGTGCCACGTACATCGTATGCAACCGTTTGCAATCAAACCGTATCGTCGACGGTGACAAAATGATTAAATATTTACATGAAATACGCGACACTTAGCAGAGATGCTAATAAATAATTAGCATCTCTGCTAATTATTTATTAGCATCTAACTAATTAATTATAACACAGACCAGCAAGAGGTGGGCTTTGCTCGTACCAACCAATCAGGGGACTAACCCTCACCCTGAAGTTCGAACCTTCCTGGGCCAGCCCGGCCGAATGCGAAGGTTCTCGAAACACATTATTGACCCGGCAACACCTACGGGCTGAAATCCGATTGGACTAAAAAGGAAGAAACGCTTTCCAAAAATATAATCGTATGGAACCAATGTTTTTAAAAATGACTTTCAATGGGAGTTGAGTGCTTTGCCGTGAGCCAACGTTGTTGCCAATGGTCGTGTGTGCGCGACCCCCCCCCCCCCACACCACCTCTTCCAAGCCCCCAGGCGACGGCGAGCTATTTTCATCAGTCGCCCCACGGTGCCGCCACTTGACTGACAGGCCAGTTCGATGGTGGCAGACAGGCTTCGGGGCGCCTCTAGAGGACGTGCCAATCACGGGAGGCGACGGTGCCGACAATCCTTATTCCACACTCGCATGCGACTTGCATGCGCTCAGGCGGCGTTTCGACGATGTTCGGCGAGAGGGACATTTTTCTTCTCGCTAATTTTGGAATCGAATTGAAGCAAGAGACATTTTCGGTACGTTTTTTTGTGGGCCGATTCAAGCATTGGTGGCAGTGTCGGTTGCAAATGACAACGCCATTGCTCGGGGCTCGTGATTGGCCCTGGCCCCAGAGAAATTCGTCCTAAATGGCCGCTCTGAACCCAATTTGGGCGTGGACACTTCTTTGATATGAGAAGCCAATTTCACGTCGATGGTTGAAATATTTTGGGGGAAAGCGTTGCTTCACCGTGGACGTGACTAGCCGAGATTGCGTTCCTCATCTTTATCTTCTACTCAAAAGCTGTGCTGATATCAAATTAAAGCAACACCGGGATCCAAAAGCGGGTCAAAAACCTGAATTTCAAAGAAAAAAAAAAGATGATCTGATGAATGTAAACTTCAGTGGCGGTGGTCGGATTCCATTAGTCGTCATTCCAACACTTGAAGTCAAACGTTGCTCGGCTGGCCGCTTTTTGAACGCAAGCTTTCAACACTTAACCCAACCGGCGTCATTTTATTATTTTGGTCTCGTCTTAAATTTTTCTCCTGGCAGTTTTTGAGCCGCTGGCGAACGTTGCGCGAGCGGGTAAGCGACCCGTGTCCATTAAGAGATGCCGAGTGTTTTCTGCCTTCATTGGTAGGAGGCTGAGACTCTGGGTAACCATGGAAACCAACAGAACCAGCCACAGGAGACAAACAAGTGCTCTCTCCGTCTCTCGCGCTCATTCGTCCTCACATCTTGCACAGGTTTATTGATCATCATTATCTTTGACAGTCCTTAGTACACAAAATCACTTTTTTTTCTGTTTTTAATCAATGGAAACTCAAGTTTTCCGTCTTTGAAAGAAACTGGTCACTATTTCGCCCGGACTACTGTTATTTAGCATTTGTAGTTTGGTTTGTGGTCTCAGCACACACTAATAAGAAATGTTATCGAATGCATCCCTTTCATAATCAATGTTAACAAGCGACTTCGGGGAGTTTTCAAACTGGGTAGCCTCCGCTCCCGACAAAAGCGAGTAAAATATCCAAAGAAGGATGATAAAGAATCGTTGCAAAACGGCCGACATCATGCGACGGTATTTTCTTGACTCGTAAGAGGCAGTGAGTCGCGGTTGAACGGCCTTTCGAGCTCTCTCATGTGTCCTGACAGACTCAGAGGTGGGGGGGGGGGCTCTCCAGAGACTCATCGAGCATCACCGGATCCACATCTAGCGACAACGGAGTCTGCCCAACGGTCCAATAAAAGACAAACACACCAGGCCCATCCAAACTATGAATACTGTGAATTGTACTATGAATACTAGTGAACAAACTATGAATACTGAAACTATGAAGAGAAGACCCGAGCGGGGGAGGGGGGGGGAAGGCCCATTTTCTTCCCGGGAGTCCTCGTTTGTCACCGTTTGCCTTCAGACGCCCGACCTTTCACCTTCGGGCCATCCGCCGTGACACATTGTTCAGGGAAGAGATTGACCCCCTGAACTGAGGTGTCAAAGAGATGACTACGACTATGATGGGGGGGGGGGTGGCTCATGGTTTCCATGGCGATTCAGGAAAAAAAAAAACAACAACTCAAGTGAATATATCTTATCGGCCATCCGGTCATCGTTTCGATGCCATCTTTAAATCCTGCTTGTTGAAGGAACCCACGTGGACACGCACAGGCCGCGTCCAAGCTAAAAATAGCCTTTTAAACTTTTTTTTTTTGGGGGGGGGGTCTTGCGCCAGTCAGCATAAAAACAATTTCATCAGCAGTAAAGTAAAAAAGGTGTGTGGCCTTTGAAAATAGGGCAGTGCGTGTGAGCGGGAGGGTGCGCTTAGACGCCCCCCCACCACCGCCCCCACCCCCGCCACAAGGCTTCTCTGCTGTTTCTGGGCGCTTTGCTTCCACCTCAACTTCTTGAGGATTTTTTGTTTGGTTTTATTTTGCGGAGTTCAACGAGTGTCTTCGCACCACCGACGATGGAAAAGGAAGGCCAAGGTTGACGCCCAAACTCCGCCCACCTCTCCACTGGCCCGTCGGCAGTTAAAACCCGTTGCACATACGGACGGTGGACAAACAAAGTCAGACCGCACATTGATTGGTCACCCCACTTGGCAGGCGCATGTGACTTTTGTCCTCCTTTCGATATCTTGTGGATTCTTTTTTTTTTCTTAATCTTGCCGAAGCGAGCACGCTCGTGTCAGAAGCGAAAATGGAAAGTTATCATGAGGCATTAGAAGTGTTTCGGTTTTTTTTCCCCCCCCCAGGCAGAATGTCATCTTTGCTGCAAGCGAACGGGCTGATAACCTTTCGGCCCGCAGCCTGATAGCAGTCGCTTCTCAGAATTTAAAGAGCGGCAGGCAAATGTTTAATCTGAGGCTTAAGGAGATACGAAAAGGCGGCGAGCCAAAAGGACTCTCCCAAGTGCTGAGGCGGGGGGGCAACGTCGTTTCCAACAGATACGATGAGACCGTCATAGCTTATTTGATCCTTTCGTAGCGTTTCACTCCAATGTCAATCCGAGACAAGTATACCTGACTCACTTGATTCACGGAATCGCGTCACGTCAGTTCCGCTCAAGTCCCATAGGCGGCAGCACCCCTCAGCTCCATGCGCTCCATTGTTGCGTTTGATTTGATGAATTTCCACAGTTTACTACGGGGCACTCGGCCTAGCCAAATGACCCCGGAAAATGTTTTGCGAGTCTTTGAAAGAAAGACTTGAAATCCTGTGCCTCAGACCAAATGGCTATGACCCGTGGGGTTCCCCAGGGGTCAACCGTTGGGCCCCCGTTGTTAATCCTGTGCCTCAGACCAAATGGCTATGACCCGTGGGGTTCCTCAGGGGTCAACCGTTGGGCCCCTGTTGTTAATCCTGTGCCTCAGACCAAATGACTATGACCCGTGGGGTTCCTCAGGGGTCAACCGTTGGGCCCCTGTTGTTAACCCTGTGCCTCAGACCAAATGGCTATGACCCGTGGGGTTCCTCAGGGGTCAACCGTTGGGCCCCCGTTGTTAATCCTGTGCCTCAGACCAAATGGCTATGACCCGTGGGGTTCCTCAGGGGTCAACCGTTGGGCCCCTGTTGTTAATCCTGTGCCTCAGACCGAATGGCTATGACCCGTGGGGTTCCTCAGGGGTCAACCGTTGGGCCCCTGTTGTTAATCCTGTGCCTCAGACCAAATGGCTATGACCCGTGGGGTTCCTCAGGGGTCAACCGTTGGGCCCCTGTTGTTAATCCTGTGCCTCAGACCAAATGGCTATGACCCGTGGGGTTCCTCAGGGGTCAACCGTTGGGCCCCCGTTGTTAATCCTGTGCCTCAGACCAAATGGCTATGACCCGTGGGGTTCCTCAGGGGTCAACCGTTGGGCCCCTGTTGTTAATCCTGTGCCTCAGACCAAATGGCTATGACCCGTGGGGTTCCTCAGGGGTCAACCGTTGGGCCCCCGTTGTTAATCCTGTGCCTCAGAGCAAATGGCTATGACCCGTGGGGTTCCTCAGGGGTCAACCATTGGGCCCCCGTTGTTAATCCTGTGCCTCAGACCAAATGACTATGACCCGTGGGCTTCCTCAGGGGTCAACCGTTGGGCCCCTGTTGTTAATCCTGTGCCTCAGACCAAATGGCTATGACCCGTGGGGTTCCTCAGGGGTCAACCGTTGGGCCCCCATTGTTAATCCCGTGCATGCTAATCTACCACAGGGATGCCGATGACACTCAGGTCTGTGTGTCAACGAGAGCATAAGAACTTTGTCCTCGCTTTCAAAAAGATCAGCATGCAGATGCAAAACTATTTTCTGCAGCTAAACTCAGATGAAATGCAAATCGTTGTCTGAGGCCCACGGAAACAAAGTCTGTGCTCAGTCACCTTGAAACTCGCTCTGTGAAACTTCACAATCAGGTTAGAAATAATATAGAAGTAATATTAGACTCAGACCTCAATTTCAACAGCCACGTTAAACCGATAACACCGGCAGCTTTGTATCATTTCAAAAATAAATAGTGCCAACCTCCTGGAGAGACTCATCCTTGTGTTTGTCTACTTCATATTTTCCAAGAAAACAAAGCGACCCCAAAAAAATCATGGACACGGCACAGTTTAAAAAAAAAAACAGGGGGGGGGGGGGCTTGTGCCGCAGTCACTTTATCACTATAGCGTGTTGTTGTTTTCTCATGCAGTCATCAACTATTTAGCAGGAGTGAAGATGCGGTCAAACGGAAATGACTTCAACCTGCCCCGTGGCCGTACGTTTAATGGCGGAGCAGCGGGACGACGCGCACACGCGCATTACTCAGTCGGACACTGGAAGAAAGGCTCAGACAAGCATCATCATTAAAGTGACGCGAGGAAACGACACACGCTCACAAAAGGTGCGCCCGGGCGCCGTCCTGCAGGACCTTCAGGTTGGGGCCAACGTTCAGCCACCTCGATGCTTCCAAATGAAGCCAAGAGGCCATGATGGCCGCTCCGGTAGAAATAAGCCACAAAAAAAAATCGCTCACATGTACGCGTCCAATGTACTCAACCAGGAAACCATTCGATGGCTCCTCTCGCGAGTTTAGAAAGAGTCAAACACAGTCGGAAAGACACGCACAAATCAGCGTCAACGTTACTGTTAGTATCCAAGTAGGCTGCAATCATAGTCGTCATATTTCGCAGAGGATTTTTAAAAAATATATTTTGCGATCTGCGATTAGGCTAGCAACCAGTTGAGGACAGCTGGGATAGGCTCCCACACGCCCGCCACCCTCATGTGGATAAAGAAAAAAAAAACGGATGGCTACATGTGCTGCACCACTCTTTGTAGTCAATTATCCATTCCTTTCTAGCACCGCGACTATGGATGCTATCCTTCAGCTTGTCAAAAGGAGTTTTCGTCGATTCAGGTTTCGTCGATTCCCTTGGTGGAATTTGACGGTCGACGCCAGCTGGGTGTGACATTCGAAAGCTCGAAGACTCTTGGTGAACAAGCCTTCACCATCGCACAAAAATCGTGAAGCGCTTGGCGTCCAGTTCACCGGCGCCATAAGTTTGCCGTCGTATCGCAAGCTCGCGCTCACAAGTCAAAGCAAAGACTAAACAAACAAGCAAACCAAAAAAAAAAATGGCCCAATCACCGCTTTTACCTCCAAATAAATTTGGTCGCAAGGCGCCATCAGACAAAACGAATAATCCGCAAAGGCCCCACACAAAGAACCACGCCAATCTCCCACATGAGGTGTCAAGCAAAATACCGTTTTCCATGCGAATGAAAAGATGGAAAATGGAAAGGATGGAGTCGCGAAAGAGGTCGCCATGGCAACAAAATGTGTGTGGCCTTTGCCCCGTTTGCAACGGCGATGGGCCAATGTGTTGGATGGACTATTTTTATTTTTATTTTTTCCATTGTAATCCAGTTAAGAATTCAGGTCTGATATGGAATCATTTGTTTGTGAGGACTGAAAGATTCCAAGAGCGCGTTCAGATTTTCTTTAAAAATGTTGTGGCGCATGTTCAATGCAGTTGAATTATGGCCTACTGAAGAAAATCAAAGAAAATAAATATTGATCAAGCTCAGGTCAAAACAGGCTGTTTTGGTGGAATGTCTCACCCCCCCCCCCCCCCCCCCATGCACTGCCACAGCTGGCATAAAAGTTTGCATTCACACGGTTGCTCCAGACACAATCAAAGAAATGTCACTTACCGGTCCTTCTGCTTTTCCATGCTGAAAAAGCGTCCATCATAATCCATCGGGTCTGAAGAATCCGGCGTACTCCTGGCGTAGAGTCCACAAGGATTCCTGCAGAGTATGTCCAACTTTTTCCCTGGTTCAAGCTGTTTGGTTTTTTTTTTTTTCCTTCCTTCCTGGTCACTCTCATTTCTCCTTTACTCGTTCACGGGAACATGGTCATCCTTGCGGGTTATTCCATTGCCTTCCTGGGTTACAGGGACATTGGCAACACTCATTAAAGCCGAGTTAGATAACGTTCAGAGAAAAGTCCAAAAGCGGCCATGATTTTCCCCACAGGTGCTCCTACTCAGGAAGCTCATTGACCTGTCAAAGCACCTTTGGGCTCAAGCCAAAAGCTGGCCCGGGTTTTTACTTTTCTGGACCTGGATTTGCTCATTTCTTTCTCTTTCTCAAAGATTCCTTTCTCTGCCCCCACATTTTCATGCATATTCCCCCGCAACGTTTTTGCATTCTGCATAATGTTGCGCTCGGAAGTCGACACAGTCCGGCAGAATTTATCCAATGTCTAGCGTTCATGACCAGGCGCAACGAATTAATTAGACTTTCATTCATTCATTCATTCATCTTCCGTACCGCTTGATCCTCACTAGGGTCGCGGGGGGTGCTGGAGCCTATCCCAGCTGTCTCCGGGCAGTAGGCGGGGGACACCCTGAATCGGTTGCCAGCCAATCGCAGGGCACACAGAGACGAACAACCATTCGCACTCACACTCACACCGAGGGACAATTTAGAGTGTTCAAACAGCCTGCCACGCATGTTTTTTTTGGAATGTGGGAGGAAACCGGAGCACCCGGAGAAAACCCACGCAGGCCCGGGGAGAACATGCAATTAATTAGACTTTGTGGGATCAAATTAAATGACAAGGAATTTCGCAAAGGCATGGTCATTAAAAACAACAACAACAATCAGCAAAAGCAAGAAAGAAACGAATCACCGTCATCACGTATCTTCCTGCATTTTCTTTTCAAAATGTCACTTCTCAACCACAAACACATTTTAAAAGATCAAAAAGTGAGACCAAACCATATTTGTCACTGTCAAAGCGACATCAAACCACACACACACACACACACACACACACACACATACTCAAAATCCGACTTTGACAGTAAAAAAAAAAAACTGGCCTGAAATATCCAACTTAATCCCGTTGACCTGGGAACTAACCAACTGTTGACTGCAGGAACTGCATTCAAATCATTAATTTTACACACACACACACACACAAACACGCATACACATGCTAATGAGGTCCCGTGTGAATGGAGAGCATTAGCATTAGCTGAGTCGGGAGGGTCACCCTACCTGAGGCCGGCAGATAAAGCCCACGCCGGGCCGCTAATTCCACGCTAACACACAGCAGGCCGTGCGGGAGGAGGTATTAAAAAAAAAAAACACATTAGCAATTATACACCACGGACAACATACCTGTGGGAGGCTTTGGATTTAGCCACCGGTCCATTGTTACGGATCGCGATTCTTTTCCCCACTCGCTCTTTTACGGGAGCGCACTGACCTTTTTGCCGATGTCAACTTTACTCGGCATCATCTCATCGTGTCAAACAAAAGTGAGCATCGATGCGCTTGTGCTTTTGGGAGTTTCACGACTTGGGTCCAAACTCAAGTGGTCAACGATACGACTCTTGTGGGACTCCTCGCAATGGACAGCCAGCTGAGAGATAGTATACTCTCTGCCATTTTGCCAGGAAACTGCCTTTTGCGCCCCCTCCTTCTCTTCGCCATTCCTAATTACTCCCCACCCTGGCCTCGCGGCCCGTCACTTGACCCACGAGCCAAGTTGACCGCCGGCCTTCCTCCAAACACCGCGCGGCATCTTTCAACCGGCCGTCACTTTCAAAGTCGAGACAATCAATCTGATCCTTTCAAGGCAAATGAGTTCCGCAGCTGCTGTGGGAAAAATCCCAAATCACCCCAACAAACTTTTGTTTGTTTGTTTCCGTTGAACGTTCTCAAGCGTCGTCGGCAAATGGAATTTGTGTCTTCGCAAACCACCATTCTGCTGTGGGACTTGATTCGATGGGATGCCACGCCCTCCCGGTAGTCCAGTGGTTAGCACGTCGGCTTCACAGTGCAGAGGTACCGGGTTCGATTCCAGCTCCGGCCTCCCTGTGTGGAGTTTGCGTGTTCTCCCCGGGCCTGCGTGTGTTTTCTCTGGGTGCTCCGGTTTCCTCCCACATTCCAAAAACATGCGTGGCAGGCTGATTGGACGCTCTAAATTGTCCCTAGGTGTGAGTGTGTGCGTGGATGGTTGTTCGTCTCTGTGTGCCCTGTGATTGGCTGGCAACCGATTCAGGGTGTCCCCCGCCTACTGCCCGAAGACGGCTGGGATAGGCTCCAGCACCCCCCGCGACCCTAGTGAGGATCAAGCGGTTCAGAAAATGGATGGATGAATGAATGAATGCCACGCCCTGCGCTGTCCAAAATGGCTGACCGGATGGTTAATCATCGTCACACACTGTGCTCGTGTGAAATGCCGGTGCTAATTCAAAAATGAGTGTGTGCGTGTGCGGGTGCGTGTGCGGGTGTGCGGCATCCAATCATCCAACTCGCGTCTCGCTCTTAATTCAGTGCGAGTCCGTCAAGGTCAGATGACTCACTTACACGAGCGCGCGCACACACGCACACACACGCAGAGGCGTATCCATGACGACCACACGTCCTCTTTATGAAGATTGAGAAGACATTCTTTCACAGCATCCGAAACAAAAAAGGTGCCTTCTTTGTACGTGCTCTTGGGCAAAAGGGATTTGCTGCCGTGCGATTTCATTGGCCTCCGTTCTGATGAACACGTCGGCTTCTCGCTCGACGACACGACACACGCGGGAGGATACGAGCGGCGACCTTCAACCGCTTGAGCGCCAAAAGACTTCCCTGACGCCATCGCGGTTGAACAAACACGGGAAGTCTGTTGAGGTTCACTCGTCTCTCTCTCGCTCTCTCTCCCCGCCTGCGATTGAATCATTACTCTGTATTAAATATGAAAATCTGGCAAAACTAAAATCATTTATCTGGATTAAGACTAAATCACGAGCCACAAATATGGCCTCCTCCAGGAAAAATGCTTGCGAGCGTGTCGGACAGAGTGCGCCTCTGCTTCGGGCCTCCGGGGGGCGCCGGCGCCAATAAGGATTCGGCCTTCAACGTCACGGCCCATTTCCTGCACGCCGACGCTCGGCTCCGCTGACAGCCGCTGACTTTCCTGATGGCACTTTGTTGTTGTTTTTTTTCAACTTTAATTTATTCCAAGAGGGTCGAGCTGAATGTTATTCAAACGAACACCAAAAGGATAACAACAAGGTCCCCCAACTCCCGGCGCATTTTTCAAAGACAGCCGATTTAACGATGCGCAAAAAGACCGACTTTGACTTTTAAGTCGGCAAAATGTTTCATGGGGAAAACGTTTCCGTTTCATTCCGCTCGGCCGAGTTCGGGAGCAAAACGGCTTTGCGATGACTCAGCGATATCGCCACTGTCATTGCCAAAAAAGTCAAAACAATCCTTCATGTTCCGCTCGCCAACATCATCCTCGTTTAAGCCGCATAGCGTGCGCACGTTGGATGAATACAAAGTTGATTTTTTTTTTTTTTTTTTTTGACTTGGTCGGTGGCCAAATTTCATGTTGCAAAGTGAATCTGGCCACAAGGGCTGAATTTTCAAAACGTCGCGTGTAGCGCTCGCCCGCTTCCGGCACCAAATGTAAAATTTTCATCAGGATGAGCACGACTGCAAAAATAGCTCATCGGCACATAAAATGGAAAACGTTTGCATGAGAGAGAGAGAAAAAAAAAAAAAAAAAAAAAAAGCGGCGACATACGGACGCCCTCCAAGGCGGTTGGCGGCGTTCCCGTGTGGCTCACGTGTGCGTTTGTTTGTTTTCAACTTCGCTGGCCCGGCCTGACTAATTAATGCACGACTGGAAGAAGAATTCCAAACAATCCCGAGGAGCCGTCCCCCCCCCCCCCCCCCACCAAAAAAATAACAATAAAAAAGTCACATTGCATCCACACATCCACTTGCTCAAGTCAGACCAAAAAAAAAAAAAATTTTTTAGCGTTTTTTTCAGGAATGATTCGATTGCCCCCCCCCCCCCCCCCCAACCCCCGAACTCGATACGAGCGCCGTACGAGCGCTTGACAACAAGCAGCAGCATGGCGGATCGCGATCAACCCTTCAGAAGAAGCGGCTTCAATCCGCTATTGACACTCTCGGCTCAAGCGGATTGTCAAAGTAAACATCCAATCAAGAGGATTCCAAGTTGGGTGTCTGAAAAGAATGCCGTCGATTTGCCTTGCGACGCCCGAGACGGACGGACGGGCGAATGAGCCAAAAATCCTGCCCTTTGTCGTTTTTTTTTCTTTCTTTCTACCCAAACCTCCTCTTCCTCCTTCGACGTCAACAATAAAAAAACATGGCATGGATGTTGAAGCACGTCAAAATGCTCGGCTGCAGCGTTTCCTCTCATTGTGAGTAAATCACACAACAAGCGCACACGCGATGACTAAAACGAGGAGGCGGGAAAAAAAACACGCGGTCGGAACGGCATCTAAACAACGCAACGGATGCGTGCGCCCTCGTACGCGTGTAGGACGGCGCAATCCAGTACGGCTCGGAGGTGCATGCTGGGAAAAGCGCCGTGAACTACGGCAGTGGGAGGAGACTTGAGCGCGATGCCGAAAAGAAAAACAAAATGGAAGGCGAGCAGAGTGAAGAAGCTTCTTGGGGTCACGTCGGATGATTATTTCATTGCTTCAAGGATTGCGCAATACCACGGTTGCGACGTAAAAATGATTGGCGACGCGTTTCGAGTGACAGCGAGACCGGCAAGCGTCGAGACTCCGCAAGCGACCGCTCTTCAACGTATGGGGAACAACTTGCGCTGCCAAACGGCGGATAGGGGGGATGATTTTGCAACGTGGCAGGCTCGGCGTAATCTGCTCCGTCATCCGTGGCCGCCCCCCCCACAACCCACCCCCCCCCCAATCGCGCCTGTCTCCATCTCGACGCACCTGCTCTCTCCATCTCCGCTTCCCTCCGACGGCGTCCTCCCGAAGCAAAGATCAGGTGATATCTCGCAGGAAAAGCGCCGCGCGACGGCCCAGATAAGACACGCAACGCGCGCGGCGTTAGCTTCCCGCGGGACGGCGGCGAGTCCCCGCGCGCGCCTTTGAGAGGGAAGAAAAAAAGGCCGACGGTTAGCGCGGGGGGCTAACGCAGACGTCGAAAAGTACTTGTGCACCTTTAGCGCAAGTGGACGTTGAAAATAAGAAAGTGGAACGTGAGAAAAGTACCCATCCATTTTCAACGCCGCTTTTCCTGAACAGGGTCGCGGGCGCCTGTTCCAGCTGATGAAAGGCAATGCCACACCCTGAACCGGTCGCCACGTGGACACGAACGGCCATTGGCGGCGAGCGGACCAAAAGCCGCCGCTAGCAAGGGTCCCCCCAGGCCCAGGCCAAACGCCGACACATCGGTGACCATTCATGCTAGCATCTTCGATTTCTACACGCTACGTCTTTTTCGCGATGTTTGTGTGTCAAACGTTTTCCGATCCCCGCCGAGTCCGATTGGAGGTCGTTGCCGCTCTGTAAATGCTGTGACCGAAAAAGCTGATTGCGCTCGGGTTGTTTTTCT
Organism: Hippocampus zosterae; assembly: GCF_025434085.1. Classification (NCBI taxonomy): domain Eukaryota; kingdom Metazoa; phylum Chordata; class Actinopteri; order Syngnathiformes; family Syngnathidae; genus Hippocampus; species Hippocampus zosterae. Next base: position 110,866 of record NC_067461.1, on the reverse strand, counting down.
TGCAGGCGCCGCACATGTTAGCAGCATGTTAGCATGTTCATTAGCTTGGAAGTGCGTTTAGCTAACGGCTTGAAGGGGGGCGGAGCCGCCAGCCTATTTCTCATTTCCCACTTTCATTTTCCTCCACGGCGGAGAACGCAGCGTGACAAAAGTGAAAAGCGACCGTAAACATCTCTCCGCTTGTGCGTTTGCTCACCAAAACAAAACATAAATCCAGATTTAGCCGCGCGCCGCCCGAGGGCTCGGACGGAGGTGGACTCGCCGTGATTCATACGCCGTCCGTCCTTGGCGGGCAAAGCTTTTCCCCTCGGACGACGGCTTTGCGCACCTGAGTCACGATGTCATGTTGACGTACGCGGACGTCACTTTGGATTAGCGTAGCCGTTCTCGCTCGTGGTGGTTAGCGGCAATTTAATGGCGTGTTTCCGTTCAAATCGTCGTCGTCGTTTGGTAAAGGCTCAGCGGGCCATCGCTGAAGTTGCTTGGAATTGATACCGGGGGGGCGGGGGGGGCAATCGTCAAAAACCTTCTGCAAGGTTCCCGCCGGCGCTCGCGCTCTACTTTTTCTTCCCAGACGGCGGCAACAATAGCTGCTTGCTGAAGAATGGATAGATTTCATTTCTTTTTTTTTTTTTTTTCATAAGGTCTTCATTTGGGGAGAGAGCGAAGACGACCCCGCCAGAGCTGAGAAGTAACCAGGCGACTTGATCACAGAAAGCGAGGCCAACGTCGGCATCTGCCGCCTCGTCCCGATGAGCCTTTTGTGCCTTTCGCTTGCCTTTTTTTTGGCTTGCCGGTACATCGCTTTTGCAAACACACACACACACACACAAAAGGTACTAACACTCAAGCGCGCACTTAGTGCTCATCGTGTGTTTGGATAAGAGGACGGTGCTCTGAAGAGGATCCCCATGGCTGGATTGCAAAAGCGATAATAGCGACGGTGTGCATGACCTACTTGTGGAGGGACGCATTCGAGTCCAGCTGGACGATTTCTGGCTTTTTGGTGCTTAACGATGGACGGGATGGACGAGTCTGATTTCAAAGTACAGTCCGACCTCGGCTTTCGAACGTCTCGGTGCTCGACCAAAAATTTCGAGTTTTTTTTTTTTTTTTAACGCCTCGAATGACGACCGAAAATCGGTTCTCCACCAAACTGAGTGCACTTGAATGCGCCGCTTGACTCCTCCCACTTTCCTTACATGGCGAAGTGACGCTTCCTCGTGTAGCGTTTCATTGTGAACAGACATCTTCAATATTTCATTCATTCATTCATCTTCCGAACCGCTTGATCCTCACTAGGGTCGCGGGGGGCGCTGGAGCCGATCCCAGCTGTCTCCGGGCAGTAGGCGGGGGACACCCTGAATCGGTTGCCAGCCAATCGCAGGACACACAGAGACGAACAACCATTCACGCTCACACTCACACCTCGGGACAATTTAGAGTGTCCAATCAGCCTGCCACGCATGTTTTTGGAAAGTGCGAGGAAACCGGAGCACCCGGAGAAAAGCCACGCAGGCCCGGGGAGAACATGCAAACTCCACACAGGGAGGCCGGAGCTGGAATCGAACCCGGTACCTCTGCACTGTGAAGCCGACGTGCTAACCACTGGGCCGCCCATCTTCAATATTTATTTATTTATTTTTAAAGAGCGTTTCGGTTTTCAAACAGCCTTCTGGAACGGATTATGGTCGTAAACTGAGGTATGACTGTATTGGCGGCGGTGGCCGATCCCGAGGCGCCCCCTTGTGGCGATGTTACAATCGGGAACTAAATGGCACGCCAGGCAGGCGGCGACGTTAAGCACTGTATGGGCAAAGTGCTGCCGCATTGCACGTTCACCAACGTCCCCAAAAGCAAGAAATCAGATGGGAGGGTAAGGGGGGGGTCATAATGCCCAATTCCTTTGAAAGCCACGCGGCCCAATTTGACTGGGACGTTTTCCGCGGATGTTAGCGTCCGAGCCGTCTGGTCGCCGAGCGTGTTGACCTTGTCCGTGCGCGGGCTGTCGGAAATTGCGGGTGCTAAATGTGCCGCCGTCATGTTGTGTTGAACCCGCGCGCGTGCGAGGGGGGAGCTCGAATCAAATCGGCTGGCGGCCGTTCGCCGCCAATCCGAGCAGACGAGCGGATGCGCGCCGCCGTTGTGGTTGTGTTTTTTTTCTATCCCTCTTTTATCTCACAGCATCCTTTCCACCATGCTCACCCACACGCTATACAACCCCCCCCCCCGCCCCCCACCCCATGGGGGGTGATAAAGAAGGGGACGCCTGTGCGGAAAATGCCAGGTTCGGGATCAGAATAGAAATGGCGGGGTGTGAGTGAAAACCGCGGGCGGCCGTCGCTCGCACGCAAATAGGCGGACGCTGTCACACCCCCGCAAATGTGAGAAATAAAGAAGAAATATCGGCGAGTTGTCGTCATGCGCACGAGTGCCAGGAGGAGCCCAACCCCCCCCGCTGTCACGTAAAACGCCTTCTTCATCTTTTGCTTCTATTTCAAGCTGCGTGACAAACAAATGCGTGCAAGGATGGCTCAGGATTTCTTTTTCGACCGGTCAAGTGGAGTCAATTTAATCTTGGCGACGCCCACTCAAAATAAATGAAGGCCGTCCGTCCTTTGCCATTGAAAATGCGCGAAGGGGGTGGGGGGGGGGGGGCGCACGTTCATCGGCGTGCGCTGTCATCAGCAGATAAGCCACAACCCGTCTGGCGGCAGTGATTGTCTTCATTCAGCACTTTTTTATTTTTGTTTTTTGGAACAGCTCCCTTCCCTACCCCCCCCCCCCCCGCCCTCTCCCACTGCCGCCGCCGCTCTATTTTTCGCTCGGCGCGAAAGCGTGCCGCTCTTTCCTTTTTTTTTTTTTTTTGCCTGCAAGTCTTCCCCGCTTCACGTCACCATTTCCTCTCAGCCAGAAGTCGACGGCTTTGCCACCGAGATCCGTCAGCCTGCGGCGGGAGGAGACGCCAGCGCTCCGCTGTCGTCCCCGAGAGGTGCCGGGACAAAAATATATTGAAGAATCCACCCCCCCCACCCCCCCATCCCACCAAAAAGGAACTCGACAATCTCCGCCCTGACAACGAACTGATCATTTTCGCAACCACGGGAAGTGAGAAGCTGAATCGATGTTGCCGGGGGAAAATTTGCCCACACGGCGTTTGCTTTTAAGATGTTTAAGAGCGACGGCAACATTCTCCCGCTCGCAGCCGCCCCCCCCCCCCCCCCCCCCCATGACCTCTCCTCTACCTTCCAGTACGTCTTCTATTTCCAGTCGCTGCCAGAAGCTACTTTTGCTTTTGGTGCGCTCTGCCGTGTTTGCCCTTCAGTGGAGCAACAACATCCACTATGACAAAAAAAAAAAAAAAAAAAAAAAAGGGCAAACGCAGCATGGATGAAACTTTGGGCAACCCCCCCCCCCCCCCCCAATGACTAAAAATAAAAAGGACCCCAAATGTAATGAAAGTCCTCCAAATGATGTCTGGACGCTTTGCTTTTGCCTGGATGAGAAAGGCCACCCACCCGTCTTTTGAGCAAAGCCGCCTCTGATTGAATTCCCCCCCCCCCCCCGATATGTTTTTCAAAGAATAAGTCGTGGAATTCGCCCCCAAACGGCTCGTCTGGTCCTTTAGGTGCGTCGACTTGAGACACACGTGACCCCCTCACTTCCCTCCAATCAGTTAACGTGGCTCGGCTGCCAATTTCATTTTTTAAAAACTTTTTGGGATGGTGTGCGACCGGTTTGAGAAAAAGCGCTCGATGTTCTTTTGAGAAGCGTGAAAAGCGAAGCGAAGCGAAGCGAAGCGTGGGCCTCGTTCAAAATCGAGATGCTTCATTTTCAAACCATCTCTTTCATTTGTTCAATGTCGCCGGTGGCCCGAGCCAAGGCTTCCTCCTTTTTTTTTTTTTTTTTTCTATTCAATCAAGCTTTTTGATGCGGCTTTGCTTTCACGGGGGCTAAGACGCAATTTTTTTTTTCCAGTTGCTTTAAAAGCCATCGGCTAACCTTGCTTCGGTTACGCGCCTCCTTTTCTAAAGGCAGTCCGAGAAAAACCCTTTTCGGCTTCGGCGTGAATAAAGCCGCGAGTCGTTTTATGCGACCGGCACAAACTCGGGTATCAAACATGTTGTTGGAATGTAACCTTGGCATCGCCGCGCGCGTTCGTGGATGGATGTTGTCCGCGGCTACTTAACCGGTTGAGTGGCGAAATGTAAAATTGCACAAGGGAGATTCTGCGGCCACACGAAGAAGGACTTTTAGAAGGCTCACGTCGACGCGCGGGCACGCTAAAACACGCACAAAGTTCACAAAACGTTCATGCATCGGTGCAGTGTTTTTTTCCGTGCACTAAATTGTTGGATTGCGATTAAGGTGCCCTTTTTGGTGTTGTTTAGTAGAAAAGCGTTAAGATATTTGAGGTATCCCAAATGCAAAAAAAAAAAAAAAGAGGCATCAAAGTGAAATTCATTCATTCATTCATCTTCTGTACCGCTTGATCCTCACTAGGGTCGCGGGGGGGGGGGGGGGGGGGGGGGTGCTGGAGCCTATCCCAGCTGTCTTCGGGCAGTAGGCGGGGGACACCCTGAATCGGTTGCCAGCCAATCGCAGGGCACACAGAGACGAACAACCATCCACGCCCACACTCAAACCTAGGGACAATTTAGAATGTCCAATCAGCCTGCCATGCATGTTTTTGGAATGTGGGAGGAAACCGGAGCACCCGGAGAAAACCCACGCAGGCCCGGGGAGAACATGCAAACTCCACACAGGGAGGCCGGAGCTGGAATCGAACCCGGTACCTCTGCACTGTCAAGCCGACGTGCTAACCACTGGACTACCGGGCCGCCTCAAAGTGAAATTTCTGCTTGAAAAGCATTCTCTCCGAAAAAAAAAAAGCTTTTTGCTCTGAATTTTTTCGTGGAAACGCGGATTTTCAAGAAACCGACCAATTTCAACTGCCGTTGACTAAGAATGCTAATCGGTAGAAATGTACCTTTTGTTCCTGTTGAAAGATGAGGTTTCGAGCTTTCTTTTGGCGGCTTCCACGCTTGGAGGGCGACGCAACGACCTCCGAAAAGGAGTCCAAATGGTCCAAAATGGCCGCCTCTCCTGGTGTGAGGAAAAAAGGGCTGGCCTGAAATGAAATGAAATGAGGCAAGCATTTAGCAACGGAGCCTAAGTGATCATTTAAGGAGACGCAACAAAGAAAAGGGGGGGGCGGGGGGGGGGCGGGGTAATTGATTTCTTTTTAGCAGCCTAAGGAACACTGCAGCCTCTTTACACTCCACATTCTGAAGCATAAGGAAAAAAATCATGGTCCAACCCCCCCTCCTCCAATTCTCAAAAGCATTTGCCCAACTAACCTGCTAATCTGCTGACTCCACAAAACAAACCAACCGACCATCAACCTTCCTCCGCTTAACTAGCTCCAAATTAAACAATCTACCGACTCTCCCAACGGGACTAAGCGCAGAAGCGAAGCCCAAAGAATCCCGCCTGTGACGATTGCGCGCTTGTGGCCCAGATACAACACATGATAGATGGCGGGCGTCATCCGAAAAGGGCAGACAGCTGCTTCACGTGATGGATGCAGGACGAAAAAGAGGAAGGAGAGGAGGAGGGAAGGCGTGTCCGCGCCTGATAGCGGCGTGAAAAAGACGCCGCCAATGTGTCGCACGTTTCGCTTGCTCTGCGATTGTCATCACGCGACTCGCTTGCTCTGCGATTGTCATCGCGCGACTCGCTTATACTGCGCGCGCGTGCGACATTAGCGTGTGCGCGCTACTTGTGTACACGCTAATGGCGCTTTGGTGTTTACTTGATGGCGATAATCAGTCAGAGCTGCCAGCAGCAATGACGGAGCAACTCCAACTTCAGCTGGACCAGGAACGGGCCCTCAACGGCTCCTTTCCAGCAAAAATCGTTGCCGCCGAATCAAGTGAAAGGCTGCTGAAGAGGCATACGGGAAAAGATGTCGCTATTGGAAATTAGCACAGCCGCCTCACGCTGTGTTTTCGATGCTATTGCTAATTCATTATATTCATTCATTCATTCATCTTCCGAACCGCTGGATCCTCACTAGGGTCGCGGGGGATGCTGGAGCCTATCCCAGCCGTCTTCGGGCAGTAGGCGGGGGACACCCTGAATCGGTTGCCAGCCAATTGCAGGGCACACAGAAACGAACAACCATCCAAGCTCACACTCACACCTTGGGACAATTTAGAGTGTTCAATCAGCCTGCCACGCATGTTTTTGGAATGTGGGAGGAAACCGGAGCACCCGGAGAAAACCCACGCAGACCCGGGGAGAACATGCAAACTCCACACAGGGGAGGCCGGAGCTGGAATCGAACCCGGTAGCTCTGCACTGTGAAGCCAACGTGCTAACCACTGGACTACCGGGCTGCTTCATTATATTTATTCTTCAAATATATAGCTAATGCTTTATTTTATATATACTGTTCTTTTCTGTAACATTTACCCCCCCCCCCCCACTTCCCAATTTTGCTGTTGCAGATTGCAAATTTCCCCAATGTGGGACCAAAACAAATATCTTATATTATCTTATCTTAAAGCTTTTTTTCCCCCTGCATCCTGCGATAAGGGACCACCCGATTTTTTTTTGTGCTCCCTGGTATGAGCACTTGGGGGATGAGCCCCACCTCCCCAACTTGCTGAGAAGCCTCAAAGTTAAACGTATTTCCAATGTATCATTAAATGTTGTGGTTTTCACTGATTATGATTCAAACCAATTATCTGATGAGATCATTTAATTCAAAAAAAAAAAAAAAAAACTCAATGAATGCAGGAAACGCATCCGGGCTCGTTCTCATGAAAATGCTAAGCGGGGCCGTAAGACTTTTCCCACCCGCGGTCGAAACAATCATTCTGAAAAAAGAAGACAAAGAAGCGCCCGAGTGTGCCAGTGCACTTGTCAGACGTGTCGTTGGGACCGCATTAAAGCAGAGCTGATCCCATTTCGATTTGGATCCCATCTCCCATAAGCTCCGAGCGCGTGACGTCACGTTTGTTTTCTGAAAACATCATCCGGGCTGCAGAAAAGGACGCCGTTCGCATTGCTTCTGTCATATTTATGGTTCTGGATTGCAAAGATCGATCGCAATTTCATGCGAAGGAAACGACGTGCTTCCCGTTACAATGGAAACAGACGGCAGGGTAACGGCACACGTTGGCAAAACACGCTTTGGTGAAGCAGCATGTGCTTCGCTAGTCTCTTTGGCTTTTATTCCAATCACATGAAAATGATCCGGGATCAATTGTGTGTGTGTGCGAGATGACGAGGTGACTCAGTATTAATTAAAGATGAGTGCGACATGACCAGCTCTCGTCTTTCTTTGGCGGGCTAAGCGGGCGTTTAATTCAGGCAACTGCTGCGCTTTTGCTTCCCGACCGTAAACGTGTCAGGCGTGAAAGCGGGCTTGGCGTGTGTGCCACGTAACGGGAGTCAAACAGACGAGCGGGTGCAGCCGCTGCCATTAAAAGAAATAGATTAATAAATAAACGGCTCATAACGACGCGGGCCCTCGGGGGGTGGGGGGGGGGGCTGATGGACACATTAACGTTCCGGAAATCATATTTTGATAGCATATTTATACGTCCAATCTGTTCTCGGGCCATTCCGGTTTGTCAACATTTATGATCAATTGATTACGTGTCCCGAAAAATGTTTTCATTGGATGGTTAACTGAAATTCAATCAGGCGCAAATATGGCACGCTTTAGAGCGTCGTCGATGGCGACGCTTGTAAATACCTCAGATGAGCTGCGGGCGGGCGTGTGGGCGCCTGCGCCTTTAAGAGCGGGCGGGGGCCGCTGACTTCCGACGTGCGGGATGGACGCGCTCGCCACGGGATCCGCCAGGCCAACGTCATGCGGGTGCATCAACGCCAGTCGTCGCAAAAAGTGGCGAGATGGAACATATCTGAAAAAAAAAAAAAATTGCGAGGAAAAAAAAATGCTTTCATTTTTTTTTTTTTTGATTTTCAGAAGTGAAAAATCAAACCTGAGGAGGATATTGTGAAAAAAAATAAGTCGTATCATATTATATGCACTCACTCGATCACGCATCCATTTTCGGAATGGCTTCTCATCACTATGACGATACGTTGAACGTTCTGGACGCGCATTTCCTGATAAGCTGCGCCGCCGCCGCCGCCGCGTGATTTCGGAAGCGGTTTCTCTCTCCAGACGCTTACGAAATGTTTGACCAAAGTGGGATGAGCTTCACTTTAATGCGACTCCAGCGAGACCTCCGAAAAGCGTACTCGCTCGCCTGGGCGCTTTTCATTCTGCCCCTTCACCATGACGCTACGTTAGCATAGCAGTTAGCATGGCTACATTTTAGCATGGCTACATTTCTCCATTTTTGTTTTCTCCTTCAATTCCTGTCAACGATAATAACCTCACACACACGCACACACACACACACACACACACACACACACACACAGACCGGTTTATGTGATTTGTGGGGACCCCTTTTTAGTTCATCACTTTCGGGGACCACCCTTTCCAAATGACATACAGCTCTGCAAAAAAATCAGGTATACACAAGGTGGTGGTGTTAGCCTATAAACACCTTTAAATATCAGGATTTATGAAGTCACATGTTGGACCGTGTCATATGGGGACTTCAGAAAAGTCCAGTTTTCATGTGTTATGGGGACTTAATTTACATATATTGAAATATATTTACATCATTCACACAGTATCCACACCAAGTACATGTGATTATTGGGGACCTCACGCAAAGTGCATTACTCATCAAAAATGGCAAGCATCTGAACCTAACTGTCAAATGAAAGTCAATTCAGTTAGCATGGCTACATTTTAGCATGGCTACATTTCTCCATTTTTGTTTTCTCCTTCAATTCCCGGCAACGATAATAACCTCACACACACACACACGCACACGCACACGCACACACACACACACACACACACACACGCACACACACAGACCGGTTTATGAGATTTGTGGGGACCCCTTTTTTGTTCATCACTTTCGGGGACCACCCTTTCCAAATGACATACAGCTCTGCAAAAAATCAGGGATACACAAGGTGGCGGTGTTAGTCTATAAACACCTTTAAATATCAGGATTTATGAAGTCACATGTTGGACCGTGTCATATGGGGACTTCAGAAAAGTCCAGTTTTCATGTGTAATGGGGACTTAATTTACATATATTTAAATATATTTACATCATTCACACAGTATCCACACCAAGTACATGTGATTATTGGGGACCTCACACAAAGTGCATTACTCATCAAAAATGGCAAGCATCTGAACCTAGCTGTCAAATGAAAGTCAATTCAGTTAGCATGGCTACATTTTAGCATGGCTATATTTCTCCATTTTTGTTTTCTCCTTCAATTCCCGTCAACGATAATAACCTCACACACACGCACACACACACACACACACACTTGTGATACATGAATACACTTATACACGCACAAAGAGAGCATTGAGGTGTTTTGCGGCATTTTCCGTCTCTCCTTCCACTCAATTTTCTTCCTTCCTTTCGTTCCATTGATGAATGGCGGAATCCCTCGGAAGGCGTTTGTGTGGAAGCGTTGGGCTTAGAAGGCGTCGACGCACAATCCCGATGCGGCTAATCCATCAAGCTGTCGCGGCGAGCGCGAGAGCTAGCACAATGCGCTGGGCTCCTTTTTGGCGCCAAGAATCTCCTTTCGCCGGTCGGAGTCTGCGGGATGAAGTTTGTTTCCGTCAAATAGTTTGGATTTGACGCAGGCATGGCGCGTTACGGCGCATCTGTTCATCCCCCGTTTTCTCCTTTTGTGTTTGTCTTTGCTAGCAAGTCTTCCTTTTTTTTTTTTTTTCATTTGTGCGTGTCAGTGCTAACGGACAAATTGAGACGTCGAGATTCCTAAGAAGCGCTTTCTATTTTTCGAGACATCATTTTTTGTTTGTTTGTTTGTTAGCTACTGTTTAAGACGGCTTTTTTCCTGAAAACTAAAACAAATGCTTTCCCGACTGCTGCAGTGCGGGTCCGATCGCAACAAGTGACAACGGGAATGTGAAAAAAAAAAGGACGAAAAAAAAACAGCAAATCCAGAAGAGGCTCTTCCCAGACTCCCACTTGTCGTGTTTACGCAGGAACGGATTGTAAGTACAACGAGAACCCTCGCCACGGAGGCAACGAAGCCGTTCAACCGCTCGTCTCCATTGGATGGCGAGAAAACACGCTGCCCCGCAGTGTGACACACACACACACACACACACACACACCCGTGAGAAGGCATTTGTGCATAGATGACAGGCGCCCCGTGGCTTTATGTCTGATTTATGAGATTGACACAAGCGCCGCCCGGGTTCTCCGGCGTCTCGCGGCGCTTTTCGCTCTCTGATCGACACGCGATCTCCGCTCGGTGCGCTGACGAAAAAGTCGCAGCTGTCAAGGAGGGAGAAAGAAAAAGCGTCGCGGCTCTTGCGGATGAGCTCCAGTAGACAAACAAGCACGGCGGCGGGCGGAGACACAAAACAAGAGCAGAACGATCCCGCCGACGCGTGTGCTAGCGGTCGGCCATATTTCAACCTTTATATGTCCCACGATGGAGAAAATGTGCAAATAAGTCAACGGTGGGCATCCAAAAGCTCGGACTCCTTTGGAACAAGAGTTACATGGACACGATGACGATCGCGGAGACTCAAAAAAGTTGGAATGAGTTTTTCAGCGGGATCACGACGGGGAGCCTGCGACGTGACGCTAACATTTAGGTATGCGCTAGCAAACAACGACAATAAGGCACCACATCACCAAACTTACTTTTTGCGCATTCCAGATGGATTTAGTCATCTATATTTTATGTGTATCAGATAAATGTGAATCTGCCTCAAAACATTCATTCATTCATTCATTCATCTTCTGTACCGCTTGATCCTCACTAGGGTCGCGGGGGGTGCCGGAGCCTATCCCAGCTGTCTTCGGGCAGTAGGCGGGGGACACCCTGAATCGGTTGCCAGCCAATCGCAGGGCACACAGAAACAACCATTCGCACTCACACTCACACCTAGGGACAATTTAGAGCGTCCAATCAGCCTGTCATGCATGTTTTTGGAATGTGGGAGGAAACCGGAGCACCCGGAGAAAACCCACGCAGGCCCAGGGAGAACATGCAAACTCCACACAGGGAGGCCGGAGCTGGAATCGAACCCGGTACCTCTGCACTGTGAAGCCCACGTGCTAACCACTGGACTACCGGGCCGCCCCTGCCTCAAAACAACAATTTCAAAATAGACGATCTATCAATCTGTCTCTCTCTCTCTCCCAACGTGAAATTGGAACAATCCATCACTCATCCAAATCAAAGTCAAACTGTCATTCTCCACAATTTGCCCCAGGGGGGGTCGACGAAAGCCGCCGGCTCATGAAGAGCAAAACGCTTAACGAGGTGTCCTGTCGACGACACAAAGCGGGCCGGCTTGCCGCTCGCTGCCGGCGGCCATCTTGGTTTCTGACGCGCCGCTAATTAGACGCTAATGCTAACATTCATCACTCAATATGACAAACGCTGGTGTGTGTGTGTGTGTGTGGTGGCTATCATTACATGGCCACACACACACACACACACACACACAAGCCCGTCCTTTCATCTTGCAAAGGAATGTTTGTCACCATGACGATGAGGCACTTCACCGGACCACAAAAGAGGGTGACTCATAACACGCGTCGTGGCGCTCGCGTCCTTCTCGCAGCTCCTCGCGTCGTCTGCTGCCGAGTAACTCTCGCCTTCCTTCCGGGAGTCTCCTGCTGCGAGCAAGTGCATTCTTCCCAAAGTGTTGCCTGGGACAGACGGACACAAAGACATTGAAAAACGGCAACGACAAATCGCAAAGAGTGCCCGGCGAAAGCTGAAGCGGCCCGAAGCGGCTCGGGGGCAAATCATGCTGGGGGCTTTTGTGTTGTATGGACGTTGTCAATAAAGCAGCACTTGTTTTGTTTCCTCGCCTGCGATTTGGCCCGCGCGTGCGCGCGCAAGCATCACCGCAAAGCAACCGGCGAGTTGGTTTGAGAACCAAAGACCAAAGTCCAGCGACGATGATTCCATCAACGTTGGTACGAAAGTGGCCCCAAAAGTGAGAATTTACAGTTGCCAACAACACATTTGATAGCCGTCGGCGCCGCGGCCAAAATGGCGGCTTCCACGGCGGGTGCCCCCCCCCCCCTCCCATCCCGAAACTCGCTTGGCAGAGGACGGAAAGGGAGGGGCCTTTGGATTTTTCAGACCGCAGACAGGTCACGATCACGGAACCTTCTCTGACGGTTTGGCCGGGGTTGCGGTCTAAGCTCGAATCGTATCGCGAGCGCTAGCGAACCCCGAGAGCCACCTAGCGAGGAGGACTCATGCGGCGGGGGGGGGGGGGGGGGGTGCAGATGGCGACCGACTCGAGCGTGCCTCCGCAGTGACGGAGGAGTCGCCCCCGCCCCCCCCCGGAGGAGGTTGCCACGGCGACGGCAGCCAGACGGGAGAGCCCCGTCTTCCGACTACTCGCCGCGACTCGATAATTGGCACATTATCGCCGGCCAAAACGTCGGCGCGAGGACGCTCGGTCCTCACGCGCGAAAAAATTCCGCCGAGGAGAGTGTCACAAAGAAAAGAAGCCAAGTCGAGATTGAACGTGGTTCCCGGCGTTGGGACTTGACGTGCGATCTATGGAGGGATTAGCAACACGCGCGCACACCGCGCGCTAACAATGGCGATCACAGATGGGCAAAATGTTCCAGTTGGGGAGGAATTGGATCAAAACTCAAAAAGACAAGCACATCTTTGGAAGATCAGAATTTCGGGGTTTTGGTGCTAGTTCAACAGAAGTGTGTCATGGAGTGTCGTGGCACACCAAATAAGTGTTGACTCACAGAATTCAGGATAGCACGCAATCAAAACACAAAATGAGAAAAGGAAAAGGCCACCAAAACACTGAGCATGCCAGGGAACAACCCAAAACGTCGGACGTCTTGCGTCTTCCGAGACTTTTGTGTCGCGAGGTTTGGGAGCGCTTGATTTGACATGCCAGAACGGCGGCCGGCGTGTCCAGCAGCGCGTGGCTGCTAATTGTTAGCAAACATCGTCCCTGATATGGTCATCGATTGTGAGCGCACTAAGCAGTAAATGTCACCGCAGCCATTGATTTTTAGCGTTCCGTTTCGCCGCTAATTGGTCAACGATCGCTAGCGGGTTGACGGCAGGCGCTAATGGCGGGCTTTTGTGCGGCGCGTCCATTGCTGGCACGTGTTTCCGTGTCGACGGGGGAGATCCTTCATGAGTGAGTCAATCTGAGAGTTTTGGAGTCAAAGCTAACAAGCGCACAGATTGATTGGGAGGATGCGTCAAGGCTATCTCGGCTAACGCGTGGCACGCTTTGACGCGCTGTCAAACGGCGACATGCGAAGGGGGGGGAAACACAGAAAAGCAAGATGCAAAGTCAGAGTTTCCTATGAGATTCCAGATGAGCTTTCTGCTTGATCTGGCGACGTTTTGTTTTTCGTCTCCGTCCCGACGGCGGCGCTGCGGCGGCGACGATTCATCAAGCCGGAGGGGGTGCGATATGCAAATGAGATGAGTGTGAAGGCGGCGAAACATCAAAAGCCATCAGATTGCTCAAGCTTGACTTCAACTAAAATGAAAGAAGAAAAAAAACATCAGTCGATACGAGATATGAGTTCCGCTGAGATAATGCCTCACTAAAACCTTGAAAGAAGTTTGGATCTTGCGAACGCAGCCCAAGAAAGATAAGGTGCATTGATTCTTCAACACATTTTCAAATGTATAGAAGCCGTGGAGGGATGCTAATGCTAATCGCTCCTGGAGACTTGTTGCTGAATACATCATACATGTTTGAAGATTAGTGCCGAAAACGTGCAAAGAATGACAATTTCACAGAACTGAATTTAATCTTAAGAAGAAACTCTCTCCCTCTCTCACTATATATATATATTATATATGTATGTATATAGTCCAGTGGTTAGCACGTCGGCTTCACAGAGCGGAGGTACCGGGTTCGATTCCAGCTCCGGCCTCCCTGTGTGGAGTTTGCATGTTCTCCCCGGGCCTGCGTGGGTTTTCTCCGGGTGCTCCGGTTTCCTCCCACATTCCAAAAAAAAACATGCATGGCAGGCTGATTGAACACTCTAAATTGTCCCTAGGTGTGAGTGTGAGTGGTTATTCGTTTCTGTGTGCCCTGCGATTGGCTGGCAACCAATTCAGGGTGTCCCCCGCCTACTGCCCGAAGACGGCTGGAATAGGCTCCAGTACCCCCCGCGATCCTAGTGAGGATTAAGCGGTTCGGAAAATGAATGAATGAATGAATGAATGAATGAATGAAAAATGTATGTATATATTAGCTAGCTAGCTAGCTAGCTACATTCAGAACAGAAAGCCGTTCCCCATTCACATTCGTTCCTATCAAACAGACGGAGCACGATGGAAATAATAGGATGCCACTCTTTCCCGATTCCATTTTGACACCTTTCACATCCACCGGAGATTCTGAGAACGACAGGAAATTGCCAGGCTACCATCGTTCCAACACCCCGAATCAATCAGTACATTTCACATATAACAGCAAGCCGGGACATGTTGCGTGACCTTTGTTTCCCTATCGAATGGCGGTGGAAACACGCAGGAAAAAAGCCCCGCTCGGCTTTACTTTTCCCAATTTCGCATAAGTGCCGTTGATGCAGAAGGCGTCATTTTTGCGCCGCCGCTTCATATGCAGAAATGCCGCAGTGGAAAGGGCCAGGGGTCGAATTGCCGGGACACATCTGCCCCCCCCCCCCACCACCACCACCACCACCCAATCGGCGCCTTTCAGCGACATTGATGTGTCGGTGTGGATGCAGCTGATGTTCAATGCCAGCGCGGCAAGCCGCTTCCCGTCGCAGAGAGCAAACGAAGCCGTCATCGGGCCCACCCGCTGAGCACCAATTAGCGAATTTGCACAAGTGGAAATTTCAGCAAAATGCAGCACGGGCCAATCAGGTTTGAATTAGAGCAATTAAAACGGAAGCAGTCATTATTCATCTTGGCTTTCCCCGACCCCCCCCCCCACCCCCCTGCCACTTTCTTTTGTCAGCCGCAAATGTTTGCACGCGCCGTCGTGTTTATGGGCCAATAAGCTGAACGCGATGAACCATTGATCGGACACAAAGCGCTGGGTGGGATGTGAATACGAGATGTGATGCGAGCGGACTGAAAGCAGCGAAAATGTTTCCCAAAACAAACAAACTGAAGATGAGACATTGGGATAGAAAAAGCCTGCACCCCCCCCCCCCCCCCCTGTTGAAATTTCAGGATTTGTGGTAGGGGAAGATCAGTCAGTTCCAACGTTCTCGTGACATCACTTGTACAGCGCAACAACAAAGAAATAAACTGAGATCATGCGATTGCAAAAGTGCACACACCCCGGACGTGGCTGTGTTAAGAATGAAGCAATCGCAATCAAACTCGGCACATGCCCAATCCTAACTAACTAACCAATCCTAAGCTAACACAAGCTGACGCGACACGTCGAGCATGACATAAAAGTCAAGATGGACGAGCGATACTTTCATTTATCAGCGCCGGGAATCAGACCGATACACATCGACACATGTCGGGCAGGGAGACACCCTCGCCACTGAGCCATCATCATTATCATCATCAGCGCCACCACGTTTTTTTGGGGTTTTTTTAAAAGCGGTCGTCCATCATTCACGCCGGAGGGCTCCTTGCTGAAGCGCTGAGGCGATGACGTCCTCCCTCCCCCATCAAGTGCCATTAGCGTGCGTCATTAATTGATTTGTGTCATTAAGCACACAAAAAGATGAACGGCACATTAGTCACGAGCAAGGGCGCTATCGCAAAGGACAAAAATGGCATCCGTAGACACGCGGGAGAATTTCCATTTGTGAAGGGCCAGGCGAGTGCTTTAGCCTAGCGTCACGCTAACGACGGAGGAATTAGACAAGTGACACTGCAGCGATGCAAGTGATGCTATTCCTCTAAGCTAGCATGGTTACAAACGTAGCATTTTTTTCCACCATGTTGAATGTTCTCACCGCCAATCCTCTGCAATGATATTTCGTGCGCTCGCCGTAAACACATCTCTTGCCCTACGCCACCTCTATTGTGCCATCGTCGCGTCATAGATGGCGAGTCGTGTCCGCCAAGCAAAGAAAGGCCGAGCATTGAGCGAGCTGTTTAACGGCGCCGCTGTCAAAGGCCATCTTTCCGCCTCACTTTGGCCATTATCTCACCTCGGGCGGCGAACGGCTTCGCCAAAGCCGACCATTAGCGGCAACGCACTGCGTGGGCGCTAGCCGCTAGCCACGGGGCGCGGAGGGAGAGGGGCTCGGGGGGCGGAGGGGCAGAGGCCCAAACCCAGGGACCCCCCCCCCCCCCCCACCCACCAAAGCCAATGCCTGCGGGACGGCGCGCTAGCAGCGGTTAAATCGCAAATCTCCGCGGTGGACGGACGACGGGAAGCCCGGCGGGCAGCGACTTGGACAGCAGCACTGACGTGACGTGATTCCACAAACTCGGATGGCTAAAGTCAAGCTTCTCGATTTTTTTTACGAGGACTCATTCAGGCCCCTTGTCACATCCCGCTTGGATGACTGTCATGCGCTTGACTTTGGAGACGGCCGATCCTCCATCCAGCGTCTCCAGTTGGTCCCAAACGCTGCCGGACGCCTCTTGACCGGCACTCTTAAGAAGGAGCGCATTACAGTGGCATCATTCTAGAGTTTTTTTTTGAAGACCGTCTGATTTGTTTTCCAATCTTGAAATGGCCTCTCCTCTCTGAGCTCCCTGCCCGGTCCCTCAGGTCTACATGGGACCAGACACTATTAGCGGTATTGAGAACGAAGCGGAAGATCCGAGGGAACGAAGCCTTTTCCGTTGCCGGTCCCTCTCTTTGGAATGATCCCCCTTCGCTGGCCATCTTGAAAACTGGTCTTCATTTTTATTCTCTGGCTTTTGATTTTTGATTTTGATTTCTCTGACTTGATTTTTTTTTTTGTTGTTGGACTGTTTTTCTGGATTTGGCTGTCTTTGTTGTTTGTTGTTCATTGTGCTCCCTTGTAGAGCACTTTGTATTGATTTTAAAATGCTCAAGAAATACTGCTAAATGAAGTAGAGTTGTCCCCCAACATTTGAAAGTGGGCCCCCTGTTGGGGAGTCGTTGATGAGACCCGCCAGGCAAATGAAGCCGGTGGACTTGTGTGTCTTTGTTTTGTCGGATTTCATCGCAGCCTTCGATACGGCGGCCCCACACTGTTCTGCCGGCTGGTTTGCACAAAGCGGCGGGTGGGCAGTAGCGCTCGTGAGATCGATATCCCGCTGAGCCAAAAAGGACGCATGCTCCGTAAGATCCGTAAGACCGACCGCTTTTGTCCTGTCTGGAGAAAAGTCAAAGCGCAGACGTGACTGAATTTCTTTCATTTCAACAAAGAGAAACATCAAGTTGCGGGGTTTGGTCCCGGCGACCCTTGGGCCACCCGCTGACCCGTTGACCCGGGAGCCCAAACGTCTTATCTCACTAACCAACGGTCATGAAACCGGATCGGCAAAACGGTATTTCTTCTATCTCGGCTAGCTGTTCGTTACTGTGACTGCTAATTAAAGAGTGCGGGATTAAATTAGCAAAGCGGGTGAAGGCTCACCAAAGCGTATCCGTTACGGACCCTCCAAACACACTTTGTTGTTTGCTCTTTAAATTCAATTACAAGAGCACTTGCGTGACTTTGTGGGGATTTTTTTTTCTAATTTTTTTGTAGCCCCCTTGCGACGGATGCCCGGGCTTTGATGATGCCTCTAATCTGCCGTCATGTAACTAGTAAAGCCGCGGAAAAGACTAATTAATGCGCTAATAAAGGCACGCTATCAAACTCGGCTCGTTTGACTGAGAGGCAGCGGGCGAGTTGATCCTCCCACGGAAACACTCGAATAAGCGCGGCTGCAAAGAATGCTGCGATATTCCCCGTCCAAGACGAATGTTCCCTTTGGTGGGCGGCTGGCTTTTGTGTAGCGCTTACGTCGGCGTTGGTATCGCCTGAAGACCCGACTCCTCGCTCCGGTTTGTTAGCCAACATTCCAGAGAAACGCGACATCACTCTGGTGTGATCGAGTGCGTAAATCCACCATTTCAGATCAGATCTCCAACTGTAGACCCCCCACCAACCCCCACGCGTGATCACCGTGGGCTCAAAAGGCAGGGACTCAAAATTCATTCATTCATTCATTCATTCATTCTTCCGTACCGCTTGATCCTCACTAGGGTCGCGGGGGGTGCTGGAGCCCATCCCAGCTGTCTTCGGGCAGTAGGCGGGGGACACCCTGAATTGGTTGCCAGCCAATCACAGGGCACACAGAGACAAACAACCATGCACCCCCGCACTCACACCTAGGGACAATTTAGAGCGTCCAATCAGCCTGCCATGCATGTTTTTGGAATGCGGGAGGAAACCGGAGCACCCGGAGAAAAGCCACGCAAGCCCGGGGAGAACATGCAAACTCCACACAGGGAGGCCGGAGCTGGAATCGAACCCGGTACCTCTGCACTGTGAAGCCGACGTGCTAACCACTGGACTACCGGGCCGCCCAGGACTCAAAATGGATTCAGGAAAACACTTGGACTGGACGGGGCACACTGGAACAAACAAAATCAATCACGCAAACAAAGTCTTGGAAAAACCCCAAAACGCAAAGTCAAAACAAAGCAAAATACGATGACAAAGCAAACAAGCAAAACCAAAAAATGACAATAACACAACCATCCGACGCCGAGCGGTCGGCGCCGGAAGTCCCCGTTGAACCGAAAAAGCGAATGACAGGATAAGCGACAGGCGCGAAAAGCCGGCGCAAAAGCCCTACAATGCCACCTGCTGGTCACAAACAGAACAAAACCGTGACGACAGACTTGAGCTGACCTCGCCGAAGCTCACCTGTCCTACAGAGGACGTAATTCTACGTCTAAGTCTTTTTTTTTGTGTGTGTGTCATAAAGAGGAGGAGGGTCGGATGCAATCCGTGAATAACAATAAACCGTTTGCATTGTAAATCATGTCCAAAAAAAACGACCAGTAGGTGGCAGCGGTGTCTCACAAAAACAGCGAGTGTAAACTAGACTCTTTGACTTTGAAAGATGGCGTTATTCAAATTCAAACGAGTGACACATTTGGGAGATAACGATGGCGTTCTCCACCTGTCCGATTAAGGCCGTCCTGAGGGAAACTCAAAGTCGCTCATGGTGACGCAACTCCTTTTGGGCCGTTTGTTTAGAGATCAAACCGAGCAGTGTCGGCGTTGATTAAAACTTTGCGAAGCCTGCGAGGAAGCCGGTCCACTCCATTTTCACTAATGGTGGCAACAATGAAGTCATCACGAGCTGCCGGCTCCGGTCCAGCACTGCTGATTGACACACTTTGATGTGTGTGTGTGTGTGTGTGTGTGTGAGAGTTGTTTTCTTTTGTTTTTTGTTTTTTTTCCCAGCAAGTACACAAAATCCATGTTTGCTTCGCTGGAAGAAAAAAAGCATTTGCTCAGGTTCACGTCCCCCAAGAGTTTTCAGGCCAAACAGAAACGTTTGTTGCGCCGCTTATCAGGATTTCGTGCTGTTTGAAGCGGCGGCGGCGGCGCTAATAACGTGTGTGTGGATCCGGCTCCACTGCAGCAGTTAAGACGACGGGCGCCTCTCGTTCATTATCGATGTCGTCGGCATGGCGGGGCCACGAGGAACAACGCGGCAGGGAGTGCGCCCGATTGGACAAAATCAAGGCTTCACACATCTGCTACCACCTGGCTGCAGATGGCCCACCCACATAAATACAAACCAAAAAAAAAAACAGACCGGCTGAAGGTTGGCAACTGTGGAAACCGTGGCGACGATGATATGGGCGAACGCGGGCGGAACCCCGGCCGGTCTGACCGTAAGTATTGTCACTTTCACGTTTTTTCACAAGTGGATACTATTGGTCTGTGGCCCCCGTGCCAGCGCTCACTTTGGCCCATTATTAACCAAGTTCAAGTCTTCAAAGTAGCTCTGCAACTCATCGATGAACTATGCAGACCTGTTAAATGTCGGAGAAGTGTTGGACAAGCGCACCTTTTCTCTAACCCTGACCCTGACCCTAACCCTAACCCCTAACCCTGACCCTTACCATAACCCCAACCCCTAACCCTGACCCTAACCCCAACCCTAACCCCTAACCCTGACCCTTACCCTAATCCCAACCCCTAACCCTGACCCTTACCCTAATCCCAACCCCTAACCCTGACCCTAACTCCAACCCTAACCCTTAACCCTGACCCTAACCCCAACCCCTAACCCTGACCCTAACTCCAACCCTAACCCCTAACCATGACCCTAACCCTAACCCCAACCCCTAAACATGACCCTAACCCCAACCCTAACCCCTACCCCCTAACCCTAACCCCAACCCTAACCCCTACCCCTAACCCCAACCCTAACTCTAACCCTAACCCTGACCCTGGCCCTGACCCTAACCCTGACCCCAACCCTAACCCCTACCCATAACCCCTAACTCTAACCCTAACCCTGACCCTAACCCTGACCCTAACCCTAACCCTGACCCCAACCCTAACCCTGACCTTGACCCTGACCCTAACCCCTAACCCTTAACCCCTAACCTAAGCCGTGCAGCATCATGTCGCCTGTGTGTGTCTTCGACATTCCATCCATCCATCCGTGCATTCTCTCGCGCTTCCCGACCCGGGGTCGGGTCGCGGGGGCAACGGCTTTAAAAGGGAAGGTCCGACTTGCTTCTCCCCAGCCACTTCTTCCAGTTCTCATCCCAAGGCGTTCCCGGGCCAGCGTGGTCCCCGGGGCCTCCTGCTGGCGGGACGTGCACGGAACACTTCTGAACACGCTGAATCCCAAACGCCTGCTAGTCACACGACAGGATCCTTCTTCTCGGCTCCTCTGCGGCTTGATGATGATGACACAGTTGTGCTTGTTGAGTCAATGACAGAACGCACTTGCGTCATGGTTTGCGCCTCGTCCGCTGGGTGCTCTTTGTTCTTCTTCTTGGTGAACGCAATCCCGCTCCTTTTAACGTCTTTTGTTTCCTGTGGCTCTCAAGCTTTTCCGGGGCCTTTCAAAGTTCACCTCGTGGCGTTCCGATGACACAAAAAGTGTCTTTGCAGATTGTCGCGGAGCGCCGTGCCAGCAGACGCCGAATTGTCTGATTGGACCGATAACGAGGAAGGTTTAGCGACAGGGGCGGCCGGCGATTTGGCGACAAGTCGCGGTGAAACGAGCCTCGGCTTTATCAAACAGTCATCGCGCTCACCGCACCGCCATCTGTCAGAATTACGCACTGGAAAGCCAACAGAAGGCTGGCAGCCATTTCAAAATGGCCACTGCAGTTTGTCACGCAGCTGAAAGCCCACCATGAAGGCATAGACTATAGGGGGTTGGGGGGGGGTTGGTGGGAATCGAATCCGTCCCCCGCTTGTGCGTTTTTTTGCGAGGCAAAGCAGTCAGGTTTGCAATTTGGAATGGCTTGGTCCCGTTTGACAAATGTCCTCCCTACTATTTGCCAGATTCAATGAAGAGCAGTCGGGGCTAAGTGTCGCGTTGCAAAATCTTTGCTAATTGCTTTCCGACCTCCGAGTACTCCGCTTGTGTTTCACGTGAGCCGGACAAAGGACCGATGACGGTCCGATCGCAGAAAGCAACCGTGTCTTCCGAGACCACCTCTTCGGTGAAACCCAAGGCCTCTTTCTGGAGAATGCAAAAAAAAAAAATACGGATCATCCGAAAGCAGCTCAAGGCCCAAAGTGAGCCCGTTCTGCTGACGGGACGGGGAAGGTTTTCGTTCTCCAATGGCTAATGGCGTTCCTTTTATTGACTTCCCTTCTCCGTGGCGAGCCAAATTTAGTTTGGCGTGATTTGCCCCCCCTCGCAAAAGATGCTCTGAGCCGGGCGGCCGCCGTCCGTCTCTATTTGTGGATCGATGGCAACGCGGCGAGAGTGTGTTCGGGGTTATTACAATAGCGCCTCGGTTTTCTATCGCAACACGAGCTACAAATATATCAAAAGAGAGCGCTTTTTTTTTTTTTTTTTGCGTTGGGTGGATTTCACCAACAACAGCCTCCGCCGCCTTTCGTCCGTCCGGGGCGCAAAGACGGAGCAAAAGGAGAATTTTCACCTTGTCGTCACGCCGCAACGTTTGCATTGAAAAGGTTCGCTACTATGAAAACATGACAATATGAATGCAGGAATGCAAACATGGGAACGGGAATGTCATCATGCGCCTGTCTGCCTTGGGGGGGGGGGGGGGGGGGACAAACCACAGCGAGAGAGGCAAAGCGCGATCAATGGTTGCCGTTAGCGACGCGGCTTGCGCGCAGAGACGCTAACACCTGCCGTCGGACGCGGAGCTAAATCATTTCGTATCTTGCAGGGGAAACATTATCCCGCAAATTTCGGGGATCTGCGGAGAGTTACGACCTGTCGAGAACCCGCCGCAGGGAACCAATCGAGCAAATATTTTTGTCAATGTGTTTGTGTAAAAACGTGTTGTAAAATAAGACCGCTACCTACAGCTAGCTTGTTATTGTTTTTCAGTCTTTGGCATTGACATTCCGGATTCTCCTCCACGGAAGTCCGACTTTTTTTGACCGGAGCTGAACCAGAGCGCACTTCAGGATGCAGTCAGGAATTAAATTCCTGACAGACTGTTGCACGCAAACGTTCCTTCTCCCCAAATTGCCCCGCTGGCTCTCAGCGCCGCTTAAAACCTCCAGAAGTGGCAGAGGAAGTCGCGTACGCTAATCCCGTTAGCCTGCTAATCGGCGTCGACGCGCGGGCCAGACGAGGCTATGCGCGGCTAACGGCGTCTGCCTGCCGTGGGGGGGGGTATCCGCGGATCCATTACCCATTATCATCCGGGGGCTCTCGGGATTAATGTGGATCAAGTGAGGGGAGCGCCAGAGAAAGGGAAAGAATAGCGACTCGGACTCATATCGCGTTGGCGTTCTGCCAGGCTAGCCCGCTCGCCGCGCGGCGATTAGCCTCACGCAAGAGCCGGCCGGCCACGCCGCGCTATCCTCTGTGACGGTAATTGAAAAGTAGATGGAAGTCAGTGAACGCGAAAACACAATCTCATTGAGCTACGCCGAGTCGAGTCGGGATTTCTGAAAAGCAGATGCAGCATGTAGTCAGCGGAGGCAATCAATCAATGGATTGGTTCAATCAATTGGAGGTCAGGAGCTGTTCCTCAAGTGCTGATGATCAAGTGTGTGAGGAGCACAGACACAGAAAAAGCGGAGCGAGTCCGCTAGCAATTTTCTACGAATCTGAGGTTGTCTCAGATCATAATTAATAATAATAAAAGTAATAATAATAATATTATTATTAATTATTATTATTAATAATTAATATTCATCCGGGCGGCCCGGTAGTCCAGTGGTTAGCACGTGGGCTTCACAGTGCAGAGGTACCGGGTTCGTGCATGTTCTCCCCGGGCCTGTGTGGGTTTTCTCCGGGTGCTCCGTTTCCTCCCACATTCCAAAAACATGCGTGGCAGGCTGATTGAACACTCTAAATTGTCCCTAGGTGTGAGTGTGAGCGCGAATGGTTGTTCGTTTCTGTGTGCCCTGCGATTGGCTGGCAACCGATTCAGGGTGTCCCCCCGCCTACTGCCCGAAGACAGCTGGGATAGGCTCCAGCACCCCCCGCGACCCTAGTGAGGATCAAGCGGTTTGAAAGATGAATGAATGAATAATATTCATCCGCTTCTCGAAACATCC